>NC_058130.1:713233196-713259091 GCF_016433145.1 Gracilinanus agilis | reverse complement strand
TCTCTCTCTCTCTCTCTCTCTCTCTCTCTCTCTCTCTCTCTCTCTCTCTCTCTCTCTCTTCTCTTTCTCTCCCTCTCTCTCTCTCTTTCTCTCCCTCTCTCTCTCTCTCTTTCTTTCTCCCTCTCTTCCTTCACCCTCTCTCTCTTTCCTTCTTCTCTCTCCCTCTTCTCTCTCTCAGTCTCTCCTTTTCTCCCTCTCCTCCTTCTCTCTCCTCCTCCTCCTCCTCCTCCTCCTCCTCTCTCTTTCCCTTTCTCTCCTCCTCCTCCTCCTCCTTCTTCTTCTTTCTCTCTGTCTCCCTTTCTCCCTCTCCTCCTCCTTCTCTCTCTGTCTCTCTCTCCTCTTTCTCAGTCTCTCCCTTTCTCTCTCTCCTTCATTTCTCTCCTCACCCCTTACTTTCCTTCTGTCAGCTACCCATTCAAATGGGACAGGAGAATAACCTGAAATACTCACTGGGTGCCTTAAAGTTTTATTCTGTTGAAGGGTAAGGATAAGACATAGCATGATGGGGAAAGACTCTTACCAGAGTCTAACCCCAAATGCCAAGATACAGCCTTGATACATCGAGTTGTGACAAGACAAATAAGGAATGGCTGTAACAATGGTAAAATTTGCTTGGACAGAAACAGAGTTTGTCCAGCATCTATTCTTAGGCTTTCTTCAGCATCCAAGAGGAAGACAATCAGTTTTGTTTGGTGATTGAAAGTCTATTTGTGACAGAGTCATGTTGACTGGGATGTGGTTCCCATGGATATTTTCCATTACTGAGACGCTGACATGTTGGTCTTTGGTTTTGGTCCATGGTTTTGACAGTATCCAATGGATAGGGATAGAGCTCACCCTGAGCGAACATGTACAAAAGACTGTTGTGATGCCAAGCTCACAGGGCACTTTGATTGGATGAGATATTCCCAGTAGCAAAGTTTGGGCCTGGGGAACAGGGTAACTCAGGAAAATGAGAGGCATTAGCAAGGGGCTAATTTGGAGGTCCTGCCACTTCTTAGATCAATACTGTGTATTGGTTCTAAGGCAGAAGAGCAGTAAAGACTAGGCAGTTGGGGTTAAGTGACATAGCTAGGAAATGTCTGGGGTCATATTTGAACCCAAGACCTCCTGTCTCCAGGCCTGGCTCTCAAACCACACAGTCTCCCCATTAGTGCCATGAGAAGGGAGGTACATTTTTTCAACAGGGACTGTTATTGGTTTTTCCAGTTACTCAAAGTTTGGTTTTCTTTATTAACATTGTCATTAATGTTATTTAAACCTTTTGTCTTTACATTGTAGTCATTTCTGAAGAAAAATAAAAGACCTTCCTCCTAGGTAGGTAGGTAGTAGAGTGCATAGAGCATTAGGCATATAGTCAGGAAGTCCTGAGTTCAAATCCTATGTTCAAATTCAAATGTAAAATGGGGATAATAACATCTACCTCATAGGATTGTTGTGAGGACGGAATGAGACATTTGTAAAGCTCTTAGCACAGTGCTTAGCACATAGGAGGCATTATATAAATACTTATTCCCTTCTTCTAGATCCCACCTTCATTTATGCCCAAGGAAAATAGTTAGGCAAAAACACCTGACAGAGCGACTGCATTGTATATGATGCATGAAACATTCTGTCCTGCCCATCCCGGACATCCTCGGCTTCTCAGGTGTGAAAAGGGAGGTATGTTTCATTACCTTTTTTCCTAGGGTTTCATTAGTTCTTCAATGACTCAAAGTTTGACTTTGGTTTATTATTGTTGTACTTTCTGTGTATGTAGTAGCAGGTGTGGGCTTGGAAGTATTTGAGTTAGCAAACATTGATCTCTTCCTTTTTGGATGGCCCCCCATCTTCATTTGGGAAGAACTACCTTTGCTCAACAAAAAGTGGGGAGTGGGGGAACCGTCCCTTTGGGGAGTCATCTTGTTTGCAGAACCTGATACTAGAGGAAGTATTCTCTGTTCTTTGCTGGGCCAGCCTCCTTCCACCACTCATTGCTCAAGGTTCTTGGTATAGAACAGTGGTTCCCAAACTTTTTTGCCCTACCGCCCCCTTTCCAGGAAAAAATATCACTTAGTGCCCCCTGGAAATTATGAAACTATTTATTGAACTCAGAATAGAATGTAATTCAAAAAAGTGTGGCCATCACCGCCTCCCTGGATTGCTGCAGCACCCGCCAGGGGGCAGTGGCGCCCACTTTGGGAATCACTGGTCTAGATTGTGTCTTTATTGCCTTGTTTGAAAGATTTACAGTATAAAATAGAACAATCATTATTATTGTTAATTATTGCTCATTTGGCTAAAGCCTCTGGCCAGAGTGGAGCCTTATAGACAGAGACAGAAGTTCCACATTTCTCTCTCTTTATAGGATCCCTTCCCTGTCTTCCTCTTCACAGATAATGGAGAATCTAAGGGCAGTTAGGATCAGTCCTTTCTCTAGTCAGTTTGGGCACAAACCAAAACAGCCAGAAACAATTTCAAAGGATAGAAAAGCTCTCGATTCCACACCCGTCCTCTCAGACAGCAAAGGAGGGGAAAAGAGGAATTCTTTCACTAAGGGGAAACTTCCCCATTTATTTGCCTTGTCTACCACAGTGTATGAAAGCATTGGTCCAATCACCAGCTGCAACTCTCTCCTTCTCTTTAGTTCTTCTCTCCTCTTTGCTCTCACTCAAGTGATTCCAAATGGACCCTCCACCTCCCCATCGTTCAGTCATTTTGCCCTTCGTCACCAGTGAAACCGAAAAAAAACCCCAATCATATTGCCTCTCTAGACGTCAGTTCAAATTCATGCTCTTAGCCAGTGGTTCCCAAACTTATTCGGCCTACCGCCCCCTTTCCAGAAAAAATATTACTTAGTGCCCTGGAAATTAATTTTTTTAATTTTAATAGCAATTAATAGGAAAGATAAATGCACCATCCCCCTGGATCGCTGCAGCACCCACCAAGGGGCGGTGGTGCCCACTTTGGGAATCACTACTCTTAGCTTTTCTCCTCCCAACCTGTTGTGCGTTCATTCGCCCATAAAGTCTCTTGTAGGAGTCTCTCAGTCTCTGCAGGGATAGGATGGAACAAAGCTATCTTGGGAAACTTTTCTCCCAGAAAGTCATTGAGGCAGCCACTCAGAACTTCTTGTGTCTCTGCTCACAGAGAAATCAAATCTCCCAAAGTTTCCCCAAACTTTACTATATTAATATTGTTCTTATCTTATGGTTCCATTTAGTTTATTCCTACATCCGTTCACAGAAAACTTCCTGTGATTTCCTCCCCATGAATGTCATTTAACTTAAGATATGACAAATACTGGAAATATAGGAGGGGAAACCACGGAAGGTGGCCACACATCAGGAGTAAACACAACATGAAGTGGGTTTAGGACTTGGTTTACTAGGCCAATTCATCTGGCTAGATCTGGATACCATATTATCTAGCAGCCTGCAAAGCAGAGAATTCCGGTGGTGTCTTTCTAGGACAAGGGGGCAGTCTTTTCTGAGAGCGATGAGCTTGAGGTGTTGGATCATGGTGTCAGGCCCACCGAGGACAACCTGGTTGGGGGCCCCAAGGAGTAAGAATGCAGGTGACTCAGGAGGGCAGGGTAGTGACTTGGGAGGGAATCAACGTTATCTTAATATATAACATAATATTTTTTGTACACTGCCATAGCCAATTTACCTTCCTTTAGATATCCAGGACTCCAAGAGCTTTTCTCCAAAGATCTAGGTGTGTCCATCTACCCTTTCCCTGCCAATTCAGAGGCGTGACACAGAAGAGGGTGGTGAGAAGAGTTGGAAATTCTCAGGTTACCAGAGAAGACTATTTCTGTGAATCTGATATTAATGCTTTCTTCTTACTCTATGAGTCTATATGATCATTGAGAAATTGGAGGGGTGCGTTCTGAAGAAGGAATAAAAGATCGGGGTTCAGGGAGTGGGAGGGGAGCATAACTATAAGATATAAAATTATTCTATTCTCTCAGACTTAAAACATGTTGCCCAGGAGTATTGGGGAAAGCTGTGGTTAAAGCATACTTAAATGAAAGTGAGATGATACTTGCCCTGTTGGGAAAGACGCTGTGGCTTGGGGAGCTGCTTCATTCCCCCTCTTCCCGGCACCTGAGGACATTTTTTTTTGCATACCCCATCCCTCTGTCCAGCCACCCCAAACAAGCACTTTCTCCCTCAACTCTCTCTGGTAACTCCTGGGACTCTGAGACAGCTTGAATTTGCCCTCTGGGCACTCGATCTGGGGAGGTTCAGGTGATCTCATTTCTACTCAGCTCCACGAGTTGGTATGAGTTAAGAGTGCCATCTTCCAGCTTGCTCAGATGGTCCTGAGAGCTACTACTTGAAGTCACATTTTCTAGTGCTAGTAGTGAAAGCATGGCCTCTCAGAGCTCCATACATCCCATCTGGGGAGAGGCACATATTTTACTTTGTATTTTGGGTCTCTGGAACAATTTAGTGACTTTTCCTACATAATACAAGATGGTTTTCCAGAATGGACAGACTGATTCATAACTCCACTATCAGTGCTGTTGAACAATACTGGAAAAAGTCATAGAATCGAGAATAAAAGCCATTCCTCAACTAATAAATGGTCAAGGGATATTAATGGACAGTTTCCAGAGGAAGAAAAACAAGCCATCAAATGATACATTTTACATATTTTTTATTTTCTTTAAACCCTTACCTCCCATCTTTTTTTTAAACCCTTACCTTCCATCTTAAAATCAGAACTGTATGTTCTAAAGCAGAACGGTTGTAAGGGCTAGGCAATGGGGATTAAGTGACTTGCCCAGGAAGTGTCTGAGGTCAGATTTGAACCCAGGATCTCTCATCTCTAGAGCTGGCTCTCAATCCACTGAACCACCCAGCTGCCCCTCTTACCTTCCATCTTAAAATCAATCCTGTGTATTGGTTCCAAGGCAAATGAGTAGTAAGGGCCAGGCAAGGGGGATTAAGGTGTCCAGGGTCACAAGCTAAGAAGTGTCTTGGATCAAATTTGAACCCAGGACTTCCCATCTCTGGGTCTGGCTCTCTATCCTTTGAGCCACTTAGCTGGCCCCCCTTGAACATTTTTTTAATTTAAATTTTAATAATTATTAGAGAAATGCATGTTAAAAACAACTCTGGTGCACTTATAGGATTGACTAAGATAGAAAAAAAAAGAAAAATAACAAATGCTAGAGGGGCTTTGGGAAAACAGGTACACTAAAACATGGTTGGTAGAGCTGTGAAATGGTCTAGTTATTCTGGAAAGCAATTTGGAAGTAACTTTAAAAGCGATTAAACTGTTCATATCTTTTGACCCAGTAATACTAAACCTACATCTCAGAGAAAGAAGAAAGGAGAAAAGGACCTATGTGTACAAAAATTATTATAACAGTTCTTTTTCTGATGGCAAAGAATTGGAAACTAAGAAGATGCCCATCAGTTGTGGAATAGTTGAAAAAGCTATGGCATAAGGAAGTGTTGGTTTACTATAAGAAATGATGAAAAACATGGTTTCAGAAAGCTTTGTATGAACTGATGCAAATTAAACAATTTGTACAAAACTACAATATTGTAAAGATAATTAATTTTGAAAGACTTAGTAACTCTAATCAACAAAATGACCAATCATAGAGAGTTCCAGAAGGCTCATGGTGACATAAACTATTCACCTTCAAATAGAAAACTAATGGACTCAGAGTACAAACTGAAGTATACTTCCTTCTTCCTTCCTTCTTTCCTTCCTTCCTTCCTTCCTTTGTTCCTCTTCTCTTCCTTCTTTTCTCTTTATCTTTCCTTCCTCTTTCCATCCTTCCCTTTTCTTCCTTTTCTCTCTTTCCTTCATTCCTTTGTTCCTTCCTTCCTCCCTCCCTTCCTCTCTTTCCTTTTTTCCTAATATGGCAGGAATTTGTTTTGCATTATTATAATGGCATTTGTTTTGCTTTCTCAATAGTGAAGGAGAAGGAGGAAGAAGGAAGAAAACGTGCAACTAAAAATAAAATTGAATTTTAAAAAAATTATGGAATCATTCTAACTGGGTCTAAAAGAAATTTATTTTCAAATGGGCCAGCAAAACAATCCTTTTACTTCTCTTTAATTGATTCTCTATGGCACTCTCCACTTCAATTGTCCAAACATCTTCACCTTCTTCCCTCCAGAGGTCATCTAGTCTAACCCATACCCAAACAAGAATCATCTCCAGTTTTTCTTGGAGTCCTCCAGTGAGGTGGAACTCAGTCCCTTCCACTTTCAGTTAGCTCTAATTGTGAGAAAGGTTTTCCTCAACCTCATGCCTAAATTCACCTGTTACTTCTGCTTGTTGCTGCTATTTACCTCTTATCTCTCAGGGATTCAATTCTTTCATTTTAAAAATGAGAACTTTCCCTGACACTTTTACCTGCCTGTGTCTGGAAGAAAAGTAGCAAGCATTTATTTATGAACTTACTATGTACCTGACACTAATGCTAAGTGCTTTACAAATTTTATATCTCTGATTCCCACAACAACCCTGTGAGGCAGATGATGTTGTTAATCCCATTTGAAAAGTTGAGGAAAGGGGCCAGCTGGGTAGCTCAGTGGATTGAGAGCTAGACCTAGAGATGGGAGGTCCTAGGTTCAAATATAGCCTCAGACACTTCCCAGCTGGGTGACCCTGGGCAAGTCACTTCACCCCCATTGCCTAGCCCTTACCACTCTTCTGCCTTAGAACCAATACATAGTAGTGATTCTAAGACAGAAGGTAAGGGTTTAAAAAAGAAAAGTTGAGGAAACTGAGACAGACCAGGTTAAGTGATTTGCTCAAGGTTTCACCTGGCTGTTTTGAAAATAAGATGATGAATGAGAAAGTACTTTATTTTTTAAACCTTACCTTCCATTTTAGAATCAATACTATGTATTGGTTCCAAGACAGAAGACTATGCAATGAGGGTTAAGTGACTTGCTCAGGGTCACACAGCTAGGAAATGTCTGAGGCCAGATTCGAGCCCAGGACCTCCTGTCTCTAGACTTTGGCTCTCTATCCACTGAGCTACTTAGCTTGCCCCAAGAGAAAGTACTTTAAAGAAGTTAAAAACACTATTTTGGTATCCCCCAACATCGTGCCTGGTACATAATGTTTATTGACTGGCTGATTGAATTTAAAGTCTCATTCAGATTGTTCCCAAAGGGAACTCAAAGAATTATTTGATTAATAATCTTTGCTACTATGTGGCGAAATTACCTTTCTTAGTCATCAAGTTTGCTTCAAGTAGAACCCACCTGATGGACTTGAGACATTTGAGAGATAACCATGAGTGAATGAGATGAAGTACCACAGAGTTTAGAATCAGAAAATGGGGATTCAAATCCTGACATGATTATTTATTCTACTGGTGTGACCTCGGGTTAAGTCCCTTCTCTGTGACTCACGTGTAAAATTAGGGGTTTGATATCCCAAATCTTTTTCTGCTCTCTATCTGATGACCAGCAATCTCCATTTCCTGGTGAAGGGGAACATCTTAGAGAGGTGAGTGTTGGAATAGAGCCCATCTCCAGCCCATGATGTTCTCCATCTCTTTCAGATACTGGCAGAAGCTGCTATTGAAAACCCTTTATAAAATGCTGCTCTATTACTGAGGGTCTCACTCAGTAGAGCTATAGTCCTAACCGGCCCCAAAGGATAGAGCCATAGTAGGAGTAGATCTTATCCCCTAATGCAGGAAGCCGTCAAAGCCAATCATGGAGTGGAACCATACAGTGCCAAGATTAGTCAGGGAACATCTCCGAGGGCTGGTCCTGGCTCTGTCACCTCAGTTGTGCCCTCACTACTGCTAGATAATCCCAGACCTCTCTAACTCACATCCCACTCATCACAAAGTGGCTCTTCCAAACCTTTTTGTCCCTCTTCAAACTTCTCAAGGCTCCTTCCCCCATCCTCTCAGCTGAGAACCTTGCCTGATATTTTGCTAAAAAAAAAAAAAAAAAAAAAAAAAAAAAAAATTGGCCATTCACCGAGAGCTCCCTCCTCTATCTTCCTCATCTCATATTACCCATATGCCTTCTGCTGTTACCTCTTTTATCTCTGTGTTACACGAAGAGGTGATCCTTCTCCTTGCCATGCAAATCTCTACCTGCAAGAGATCCCATTCCATCCTTCTAGCAGGTTGCCTCATTTATAATCCCCTTTCTTAGTGATTTTCAGTCACTCCCTGTTTTCTGGCTATTTCCCGGTTGCCTACAAACATCTCCCTCAACCTCAAAAAGCCCTCACTTGATCCTTTTTATCTCTGTCAACTATTGTCCTCTATCTCTTTTGCCCTTTGTGACTAAACTCTTTGAGGATGTCTACAATAAGTATCTCTATTTCCTTTCTTCTTACTCTCTCAACCATCTCCAAACTAGCTTCTGAACTCATCATTCCATCAAAACTGCTCTCTCCAAAGTTACTAGTAATAGCTTAATTGTCAGATCCAAAGGCCTTTTCTCAATCTTCATTCTTAACCACTTTGCAGCCTTTGACACAGTCAATCACCTTTTATTTTTCCTCAACACTCTTCTTTCTAGATTTTCTTCAGGACACCACTCTCTCCTGGTTCTTCTACCCATCAGATTGTTCCTCAACCTCCTTTGCTGGATTTTCATCCAGATCTCTCTTGAGTTCTGTTTTGGGTCCTTTTCTCTTCTTTTTCTATACTACTTCACTACATGGTAGTAATTTCATCAACTCCCAAGGATTCAATTATCATCTCAATGCTGATGATATTCTCTGCTGACCTCCAGCTTTGCATCGCCAACTGTCTTCCAGACATCTCAAGCTGAATGACTTGTAGACATCTTAAACTCAATGTGTCCAAAACTGAACTCATTGGGCACAAGGGCTTCTTTGTTGTTCCATGAACAAAATATTCCATCTTCCAACTCCAGACATTTTTAATGGCTGTCTTCCATGTCTGGAATGGCCTTCATCCCAGCCTCCAGACTTCCCTGACTTCCTTCAAGTCCCAGCTAAAATCTCACTTTCTATAGGAAGTGTTTCCCAACACCTCAACTCACAAACCCTCCCCTTTTCCAAACTGTTATTACTGTCTAGGGCACCACCATCGTCCCCATCTTCCAAGGTTCAAATCCAAGTGTCATCTTTGACTCTTCATAATCTCTCCAAATATCCAATCTGTTTCCAAGGCTTATTGATTTTATCTACAGAACTTTTCTTGAATACGCCCCTGTCTCTCTTCTGATACTGCCACAACTCTAATGTAGTCCCTCTTCACCTCATGCCTTTATTACTGCAATAGCTAGCTGGTGGGTATGCCTCACAAGTCTCTCCCCACTCCAAGCCCCATTCAGCTGCCAAAGTGCTTTTTCCTAAAGCACAAATTTGACCATGTTGCCTCCCCTTCCCTCTCTTACACAATAAACTCCAGTGGCTCCTCTCACCTCTAGGATCAAATATAAAATCCTGTTGGGTATCCAAAGCTCTTCATAACCCAGGTCTCTTTTACCTTTCCAATCTTCTTACTCCCTGCCATGATCTAGTGACGCAGGTCTCTTGGCTATACCATGGACAAGATATTTATCCCTCAGCTTTTGGTATCTTCTCTGGCACCAGCCCCACACCCCTTCACCATGCTGTCACTCCTTTCTGCCTCCTAGCTTCATCCAAGTCCCAGCTAAAATCTCATTCCAGGGGACAGATAGGTGGCTCAGTGGATTGAGAGCCAGGCCTAGAGACTGGAGGTGCTGGGTTCAAATTTGAACTCAGATACTTTCTAAATGTAAAACCCTGGGCATGTCATTTAACCCCCATTGCCTAGCCCTCACTGCTCTTCTGCCTTGGAATCGCTATTGATTCTAAGATGGAAGGTAAGGGTTTTAAAAAAAATCCCATTCTACAGGACACCTTTCCGAAAAAGAATCCTAGTGCCTTCCCTTTGTGACTATCTTGTTTATCCTATATATAGTTTGTACATAATTCTTCCCCCATTAGATTATGAGTTCCTTAGGAGAGGAACTGTCTTTTGCCCTTTTCTTCAGTGCTTCATTTGACACCTAATAGATACTGAATGTTTCTGCCTGACTGCTACCCTTTGTGACCTTAAGTTACTGCCCCTCTGGGCCTGTTCCACCCTTGGCAAAGAGGTTGGTCTCCGCTAGTTGATCTTCCTTTGACTCATTCTTTGCATTTGGATACAGAATCTTATAAGATAGCACAGGATAGTGGAACAATATTCAGATCCCCCCTCCAACACTGTGCATTATAGTCATCTCATCTGTAAAATGAGGGTTGGCAGCACTTAGTAGAATGACTTGAGTTGGGAGTTCTGGATTTGAATATGGGTTTTGGTTCTTGTTAGAGGTATGAACCTGGGTACATCCCTGTACCTCTCTAGCCTTTCTTTGGACACAAAAAAATAAAACGAAATAACCCTTACACTATATTCCCTCAGACGATTGTCAAATAAATGCCTTGTAAAATAAGTTTTCCTCCTGGAGAGCAGAGGTGGCACCTCTCCCATGTCAGGGGAGATATGAGTCAGAGAGGGGCTCAGAGATGGACAGCCAGACTATGGTAAACTGGCAAGAGTAGTTTTCATAAGATATACTTGGAACCCTTGTTCTAGGTATCAGCCACTCTTGAGGTCTGCTTCCTCTGTAAAATGGAGTTGGAGCAGACGATCCCAAAAAATACCTTCCCAGCTCTAGATTCTATTGGAGGTAGGCCTTTAAAAATGGTTAATTTCCTTTTTGGCTTTTACACAAAACCTAGGAAGGGGAAGACAGAGGTACTAGAACCAGAGCATTTAGTTGTATGGAGTCACATCTCATTTTACAATTGAAGAAACTTGAACCCAAGGAGGGGAAATCTTAGCTGACATCTAAAGCATGATTGTAGGGTTTCAAAACATTTTCCAATTATCTTTTCAGCTAAGTCTCCTAACAGGCCTTTGGGGCAGGTACAAATAATTTGCCAACTAGCAACATAGGTAACAAGTAGCAAGAAGTGGGAATAGAACCCACAGCCTCTGAATCCAGAGCCGTTTGCATTACATTTCCCATTGCAAGATTATACTTATACTCTCTTCTTGGCTGCCAGTGCTCAGGGTTCCACCAGGAGACTGCAGCCATGGGAACCATTGGGTGCTAGGCATCAGTTGATGCTCCAGTTTCTCCACCCCTAAATCCCAAGGGAAAACGTCCCTGGTTTCCAAACATAGGAAAATAACTGTAGAAACCCTGCACAGAAAACAGGCAGGTGGCCTCAGAACTCCCAGAATGGACAGAGGGATATGGGGGATGAGGTCTAGGGCTCCACTCCAGGTCCCACCCACACCCCAAACGGCGCTTTCCCCACCAGCAAACAACTGCACCCAGCACAAGGTGGGTTTTTTAAAACAAAAAAAGCACTTTATTTAACCAAAAAAAAAAGAGGGAAAAAAAAAGCACAATGCGCCTGCAGAAAACTTTTCTTCTGTTATTTTTGTTGTTTTCTTAAAAAAAGAAAAACACCCCCCCAAAAAAACACCCCCCCCAAAGAACACAGGAAGCTTGTATTTTTTGATCACCGTTATCAGGCTTTTACAACATCTATAGTGAACAAACATCCGCTTCAAAGTCCTATGGACAGAGAAAAAGGACAGACAGACAGCACCCAGCGGACACAGGGGGAGGTTTTGTTATCATTTATTTGTGAAGTTAAAAACGAGCGATAAAAAGTAAAAACTGCCATACAATTGGTTTTTTTTTTAATTTTTTAAAGTTTTTTTCTTTCCCATTTTGTTTTCAGTTTCAATCTCCTCTCGAACAGATGAAATATGACAGACCAGTCCCAGGAATTGGAGAGGGGAAAGGGGGGAGGGGGAACACACATCAGGAGTTGCTACTCAAAGAGGGCAGGAAGAGAAGGATGGGAGACCAGAGACCAAGGGGTTCGAGTGGGCCTTGCTGTTTCAGGAGGGGGCAAGGGAGATGTTTTTCTATTTTTTCCTGCAGCCCCAACACCTACTCCAAGGAATGTTCCAACTCTAACTAAAAAACAAAAAAAAAAGCAAGATGATTTTTTCTTTTGAAAGTTTATTTTAAAAATAAGAAGGGGGCTGGTGGTGGTGATGTGTCTGTGGGGGGTAGGGGAGATGTGGACTGCCTTACCCTGAAAAAGGCAGTTTCGGGAAAGCAAGAAGGGAGGTAGGGAAGGGAGGGAGGCAGAGGAAAAAGAGATGAGATGGAGAGGGGGAAGAGAGAGAGAGAGAGAGAGAGAGAGAGAGAGAGAGAGAGAGAGAGAGAGAGAGAGAGAGAAATTTTTATAGGTTCTATTTGTTTGCTTTTTGCAGAGATTTAGTTCTTCTATGGCCGGCTCAAAATGAGGAATCCAGAGTTTTGAGAGAAATAAAAAGTATGTGAGACACAAAGAGAAAGAGAGTGAGAACGAGCGAGAAGAGAGCAAGAGAGCGCAAAACACTCAGCAAGTGCTCTATCCACCCAGCGGGGCCTGCTTCCCCCTTCACCCCGCTCCCTCCTCCCCAAGGCAGCCATCGCTCTCTTGCCAAAAACAAAACAAAAACAAAACAAAAAAACAAACAAAAAAAAGATTTTCACAGATGAGGAAGTTCACATTCATTCGATTCATTGAGCCTGCGGAGAGGGAAGAGATAGGAATTGGTCACTACGGGGGGAAAGGGAGGAAGGGAAGGGGAGACTAGAAGGGACACCAGGACAGGATTAGAACAGCCTAAAGAGCGGTGTATTTTTCTGGGAGGAAGGGAAGAGAAGAGAAGAGAAGGCGGCAGGGAACTCCCTCCAATCCTGTGGCAAATGCAGAATGAATTTTGCAGGCCAGAGGGTGGAGTTCAACTCCCTAGGCAAGTGCTCCAAAGTATGTATTTGAAATCAGACTCTCTGGCTCTTTGAACAAGAAGAATGAGAAACAACCACATAACAGGCAGGAAGAGAGAGCGCGAGATGACTTCTCCTTCTCGGGGGTGCACCCTCATTCAGAGGAGGGCGATTCCCGGCGCTTTACAACAAACATTGTTCAAGATCATGGTGTCCCCACAACACCCCTGTGAGGTAGGTTTGAGGGTGGCAATGATCATCATGCCCACTTCCACAGACAAGACCAGGATTGGGATCGGAGGCGCGGGCACAAGAGTGACAGAAAGGGGGAGAGAAAATTCGCAGAAGAGACTGAGCCAAGGCGGAGTGGGGACGGGGAGCAGCAGCCAGGGAGGGGCAGAAAGGGAGACCCTGGCCCCTCCCCGAGGCGGTCCCCTCTTCTCCGCCAGAGACGGTGCTGACCCCAGAGAGGGGGTGCCTGCAACACACACAATCACTCAGACTTGGGGGGGAAATGATCATTGATAAAAAAATAAATCCATAACCTGGGGGAGGGGAGGAAAAAGGCTTTTTAAAACTCAAGTGGCCAGATTTACAGATTGAGAGAAAGAAAGACAGAGTGAGTGAGAGTGAGTTAGTTGGCTGGGATGGCAACCAACATTCAAGCTATTTGCCCACCCCCCACCCACCCCAGGACCACCCACCAGTTCAAAAGTTCCACCTTGTATTTTTTTCGTGCTCTCCCCCAACATCACGACAGCGTTACACAGGAACAAGCAGGCTGGCGGAGGGAGGCCTCTTCTGTTTAACCTCTGGGCCCAGCGCACATTGTCCCCGTCTTGTGGGGACTCCCGGAGACCTCCGGCCACACGGCCCCCGATGCTGGCATCAAGGGCACACCCCGCAGGGGAAGGGATTTCCGGCGCTACCCACTAAGGCAGGATGGACGGTAGCCGGGGGTTGGAAGGAAAAAGGAGGAGGAGGAGGGTGGCAATTCCCACTTGCCTGCTGTCCCTGCTGTGTGGGTGGTGGCTGAGGGCCGCCAGGACCAGGGGTCTGTCCGTAGTAGGCGGCTTGCTGTCTGTAATATTCGGCCCAGGCAGCACTATAGTCAGGCTGGGAGCCTGGGGGGGCTCCAGGTCCACCACCAGTGGCCACTTGCGCTGTGGTTGGGGAGGGTGAAGAAGCAGGAAGTGAGTCTCATTTTATCAAGTCAGACCCCTGTTCCCTTCCAACCCTAGAAAGTAGCAGGCACCAGCTCACCTTGTTTCTTATAGTACTCCTCCCAGGCTTTTGTGTAATCCTGCTGGGGGGGAGCACCAGGCTGCTGAGGCTGTTGGCCTAAAGGAACATGAAAAGATGGGGACCATCAAGGTCTTGGCCATAGAAGAAATGGTATCCACACTGATTCATTTTAATTTTTGTTCCCTTTTTCTTCCCCTTGAGGGGCACCCAATTAACCCTGTCTTCTTTCTCAGTGGTCCCTCCCCAAACTTACCTATTTTTTTGTAATATTCTTCCCAGGCTTTAGTGTAGTCTGACTGTCCGGTAGGTGGGGGCTGTGGGGGTTCCCCCTGGGCAGGTGGGGCGGTGGGGGCTGGCGCTGGACCTGGCACAGGGCCTGGAGGCTGCTGGTAGTAGTGTGAGTAGTAGGCAGCCCAGGCGGCATTGGGATCTGCTGCTGCAGCTGCTGCTTTATCTGAAAAGTAAAGACAGAGTTGAGAAGGAGGATGGGGGAGGGAGGGAGAGACTGAACCTCTTTCCCTTCTCCTATAGCTAATTACTTACTTGGGTCATGAGGAGCAGGTGGCTGCCATTGTGGATAAGTGTTGCCCCAACCCTGGGGTGGGTACTGGTGTGGAGGGGGACCTCCTGCACTATAAAAAGAATATGAGAAAAAATAAGAAATATAATGAGCAACAATGAAACTTGGTTTTTGCATCAAGGTGGGGAAATTAAAGATAGTGGGAGATTCCTGATCTATCAAACAACTAGCTGTGTGACTTTAGCCAGCTTCTCTACTAGACATTTTTAAATTTATATAATGAGATCAATGGTTGGAAGTTATAGAGACCAATTCTGGCTAGCTAACAGAAAAGTCTCAATTAGATCCACTGATAAATGAAATGGCCTACCTTGGAAGGTTAAAAAGTTTCCCATTGAAAGGAAGAACAAATTGTGGTATATGACTGTAATGGAATACTATAGCTCCATAAGAAAGGATAAACAAGATGAAATCAGAAAAACCTCAAAAGATTCATGTGAACTGATGCAAAATGAAGTGAATAGAACCAAGACAATGTATACAATAACAGAAATACTGTATAATGATCAATTGTGAAAGACAAAACCATTATCAGCAAAGCAAGTTTCCAAGACAACCACAAGGGACTCATGATGAAAATGCTATTCACAGCCATAGAAAGAACTGTTGGAGTGCAGATTAAAGTATGCCATCTTCCACTTTGTTTCCTTCGTAAGATTTTTATTTTATGTGTGATGTCTTCTATCACAACATGAACAATGGAAATTATCTCTATCAAACTATTTACTGGCAAAGGGAGGGAAAAAACAATCTGAATCCTAAAATGTTAGAAAATAATTGCCAAACTGTTTCTACATATAACTGAAAATTTAATAAAAAAGTTTCCCACCACTAGAAATTTTCAAAAAGAAAATAAATGGATCCATATTTGGAATATTGCCAACCAACATAGTTATGATAAGGAAAAGAACACCAGGCTTTCAGTTGGACCAGAGTTGAATCCTGGTGGTGACATTTACTAGGGGGTGACCCTGAATGACTTACTTATTAGCCTATGTAACTCAAATAATTGCTAGCTGTATGAGAATAACTGGCACTGCTCCCTCTCACTGGGCAGTTGTGACTTCTGAGGCTCATTTCAGCTTAGATCTCTTAATATGAAAATCTCCAAGAGGCTTTTCAGCTTAGAGATCAAAAGGCTCAATGAATCCTGAAAGTTATCCCACTCTTCATCCCACCAAGAAGAATCAGCTAATTACAAATAGCAAAGAGTACCCTATAGAAGCACCTAGTTGATACAAGCCTTAGAACTTGGCATCCCATGATCCTTTTCCCCCTCAAAAATTCCTGGAGTCAAAAAGATACTTACTGAGGAGGAGCTCCTGGAGGCCCCTGGTTGAAAGGTCCTGGGTTGAAGGGCCCCATTGGACCAGCAGGACCTGGTCCCCCAGGACCTGGTCCAACTGGACAGAGAAGACACTGGTAGGAAAAGAAAACAAAATCTGAATTCAATGACGGTCTGAAAGGAGACAAAGGTTGAGGCTATAAATAGTATTTTCCATAGCCCTGTCCCCTGTTCGAACCTCAATCTTCTCTTCAATAAGCTGCTTGGCATGGTCAATTTGCTGAGGAGATCCCCTGATGATGAAGAGCTTGAAATTAGGATCCCCATTTGGTGGGAGCTGCCGAGAGATCTCCACAAAGGCGCCTGTTTGTTGATTTATGGCTTTCACATTCTCCCCACCTAAAAGAAAAGGAGAAAGCTCAGAGTATAGATGGAACAGGAAGAGGGCTTTAGAGGGAGAACAAGGCAGTGGGTAGTGACACTTACCTCTGCCAATAACCAGCCCACACTTGTGAGTTGGAATGGAGAAAGTCATCTCTCCACCAGGAGGTCCCCAGTTACCCTGGCCTCTGCCTCGGCCCCTCCCTCCAGGGGGCATGCCTGGGCCCCCAGGAGGTCCTGGGGGACCACTCTATAAGAAATGAAGACTATATGAGGACCAGCAAAACAAATGGTGATCCTAGTTATAATGTAGCATATTACTACAAATAGAAGTTCAATCCCCAACTCTGCCCTTTATAATCTCAGGTCAATTAACTTTCCTAGGTACCTTCAATGTTCTCATTTGTGGAAAAAAGGGTCAACGCTACGGATGATTGCTAAAAGTCCCTGTCAGTTCTAAATCCTATGATCCTAGACTAGACATATTAACACATGTAAAACAATGTAGAATATAAGGACTGAACAAGTGGGACATAATCTCCAAGTTCTATTCCAAATCTGCTTGGGAGATAAAGAGTTGGATGTTTTGGCTCCACATAGTACTACAATCCCTCCAGTGCACTCTGGAGCGTACCCTTAAACTCTGGAGGAGGTCATTGATGATTCTGGCAGCATGCTCACACCGGTCTGGGGGTCCCATGATGTGGGCTATCTTCTCAGGACCTGTTCCATCATCTGAAACCCAACAACCAAAAAAAGGTTCAGTTTTAAAAATAAGACCACGTACCTGAAACAAAAAGTTTTGAGAGGAGGGATTTGGTTTGAAATAAAAAGATGGGTTTTCTACTTAGTACCAGTTACTTTTGTCAAAGTTGCTTAACCTCTCTGGGCCTCCTCAAGAACTAGATAAACTCTAGGATTCCCATCCATCTCTAATTCCTATGAAATCTAGCAGCTTTATCTGCAATAATAAAAAAAAATGGGTTTTCAAAAATGTGAATGGATATATAAATTTTGATATATATCACAAAACGAAATCATAACATAGTTGTTATGTTAGTCAAGAAAGAAGCACTAGAACGTTTACATACCATGACAACATAAAGGAATGGTAGCAATTTTTTAAAAAATTCAGAAGCTAGGAGTGTACAGGATATTTGTTTTACTAAACTCCACACACATATGTTTTAGAGACAAAATGTAAAAAATTTGGACCGTATATTTTTATGTACAATTACTTTCATTTGTATTTGGATCGTTAATGGTTACTAAATTGAAAACTTTTGTTAAGTCTCTCCAACACTGCTTGTCAGGGAAGCAGGGACTAAATAATTTCCAAATCCCTCCCTCTCTGGTGGTTGGCCCAGCACCATCTACTCACTATACTGAGATGATTAATTAGATTATTTGATGGTAAAGCTAGTGGTCAGTCTCTAATAACCAACATTTACCATTATTACCAAGGTAGATGTGGATAGTCCCATAAAAGAGAACTGGACCAGTTAATATAAAGAAGTAACAGGTCAAATAATGGGCTCATTCCCCATTCCTGCCCCTCAGCAGTGACTCTAAATCTTAAACACTGTACTCTCTTCCCTAAATATTATTAACAGATCAAGTAAGGTCTCAAAGCAATGCAATCTTATCCTCAGACAGATTTGCAATTCAAAGGAAGAGAGGAAATTAACTGAGAGTTAGGGAGCTAAGGTAGGATGCAGGTGGGAATCTAGTACGTATGGACCAAGCAAATAGCTTCTTTGTCGGGTTAGGGTATCATGGTTCATTATAACAAGGGAAGTTATGTGTGACTTATCTACTGAGGGATAAAAAGCATTCCCTGTGAATCTGAGTCAGAAGCATAGTCATGCCCCCAATTTATCTCCAAATATCTGAAGAAAGAAAATATGAAAATTACAGAAGCAGATTTCAACCCAACATAGGGACTTAGGATTACATCTCTCTAAATTCCCTTTCTAAGTCTAAAAAATGGTTTATTTATAAGAAAACATTTTCTAATTATCTAAGCTATGTAAAAATGAAACAGACTGCTTCTGGAGGTAATTGAATTTCTGATCACTCTAGGTATTTAAAAAGATGAACACTGGTGGGATTCTTTTAGAGATTCCTTTCCTGAGTAGAAGCTAAACACACATAGCCTCTAAAGTCCCTTTCAAACCAGGCTCTGAGGAGCTAGTCTACAAATTCAATCTTACTGACCTTGTTTGAACTGTATTCGGACACCAGCATCACTTTGTATTTTTTTTATCATTTCTCCACTCCGGCCAATGACCACACCAACAGAATGTCTGGGTACTGGCACCTAAATAGAGGAAAGGAAAGCCAATGTGATCTACATTCTTATATCTCTGCTGCCCTCTGCTGCCAGGCAGAAAGGACACCCATGACAATAGCCTCCCCCCTCAAGTGACCAAAGAGGAAGCATTCTTACATCTATCCCACCACCAATCCTGGATCCATATTCATTCCGGTCCCCAAAGCCTCCTTGGTCACGTTCTCGGAGGATATCCATCACCATCTCACAGGCTTGCTACAACATATGTGGTACTCATAAGCAACAGAACAGAAATTGGCTCGTCCCCACATTCCTTCCTTGGTCTCCCCAAATCCCCACCATACTAACTAAACCTAGAAGAGATAGCTATCTGGTAGATTCCAATTGATCCCTAAACAAATCTGATGGGTGGTAGGAAGATCAGATCCTGACACACACACAAAAAAGGGAAGGGTAGATATAGAGGGGAAAAAATACCTTTGGAGGGATCTAAGAGCCAATTACTCCAGAGGGAAGACCCAAAATAAACTGAAACTAGGCCAACGGACCTCTTAGGTACCAGGGCTAAAGAGCTGGGACCATTCTTTATCTTCTTACATTCAAGGAAGTCTGAGCTAAGGAAAAAAATCCAACCCCAACCCTCAGCCATCTTTGCAAGAACTATTTCCATTGTAGCCTGAGCTCTAATTCCCTCTTATAACAGCTACTGCCTCCTATCTAAACTCCAGTCTATAGCTGTCACTTTAAAATATCATCCTTTCAAGTCTTCCTAACTACTCCTTTCTTTTTTTCTTTACCTGTACTTTATATGGGTCACCAATAATCCGGAGAGGTTTGTCCACATTGGTATTTTGGGATCCATCTTGAATTAAAATCATCTTCACTCCAGCTCGCTCCTATACAACCACCAATGCCATAGTTAATGACAGGCTCTTGCTCAACACATCAAGGCAAGGGAAAGGGCTGGCAATGCCTTAGCATTCAAGACAAGGGCTTCAGGGAAGGACAAGTGATAAGAGGGCTCTGAGAGTCTCTGCTGAATGTTGGCAGAGATCAATGCCAAGCCCTACAGAAGTGTTCAAGGTAAACCTTCTTGAGAGAGAAAGGGGAGGGGACTGGGTCTGGAAGAGATCTGTCCTCAGGGTCACTCTCACACCTGCAGCTGTTTAATGGTCTCCCCGCCTTTGCCAATCACCAGTCCTGCTTTTCCTGCAGGAATCATGATCTCCTGCACTGTGCCATTCTGACCCCCATTTGAATTATCATGGAACTGTCCAGGAGGGCCACCTCGGCCCCGGGATACAATGTCATCTAGCATCATCTTTGCCTTCCTGTGGAGAGAGAAGAGGAACGTGTTCTCATTGTAGGACATGTCAAGTAAGTGTTTGTTTCCAACACTCCTATATCCTAAAAAGTAGTTAAGTAGTGCCAGTATCTCCTGGCAAACAAAATCATCATGAAGGAATACAGATATTTAGGGGAGAGGAAAATTATTCATTGCTTAAGTATTTGAAGCAGCAAGGTACAGAATAAAATGCAAGAATATCTAACACAATCATGCACAACCACATAGATTATAAGTGGGAAAAACCTTGCTCCCAAAATGGCAACAAGGTCTAGAGAAACACTGAGACTCAAACACTAACCCACTCATCCCAAAAGAGCCACACCAATATTCATTCATTCATTCCTCTGAGAAGCCCTCAGCATATGAATCTGGATGCCTTCCTTTAATACAAACAGGCAGCAAAAAGCAAAGTACATACTGCACTGATTCCGGGGCTCCTGTCAGTGACACACTTCGCTCAGGTAAGCCGCCACTGTCTAAAGAAGAAAAGGAACATTGGGTCAGAAACCAAGGTCTCTAAAACTTTTCCCTGCTCCAGGTAAAGATACAAGAAACCTCTCCTAAAATATTACTATGACAACCTACTCAGACTATATAAAGGAAGCAATTCTAGTGCAAATACTTGTTCACTTATTTCAGTCGCATCCAACTCTTCGTGACCCTATCAGGGATCAGATCAGATATCTTGAATTATACGGTCTCTGAAACGCTCAGAGAGGAGAAAGAGAAAGAAGGGAGGATGGTTGGTTTCAGTGAACTACATGACAGGCACTAGAAAATGGGGACAGCCCACTAATGTAGTCCCAAAAGAAAAAACATTTGCTTGCATTCAGTAGAAAGCTAGGTTAATGCATTCCTTGACTATTGATTTGGGCATCAATGAATGTGTGGTAGATCCTCACAAGGAGCCTTCCCATACCTGGAGAGATCTGTACTTTGCAGCCTGAGTCCTGCTGGATCTTGTTGATCTGTTCACCACCTCTGCCAATGACTATATGGGGTAAAATTAAAAAAATGTAGCCAAAAGCTCAGGAAACCCAGAGCTCATGAGATTTTTGTTTGGGGGCATTACCCTCCCCCATCTCAAATCTTCAGGAAAGAGGGCAGCAGCCACTCCAAGAGCTACAGTGTCCAGAGAAGATTGGGGGGGGGGGAGGGAGGAGGCACAATTAAAATGAGAACAAGAGACTCTTTCAAACCCAAGACGTCTGGCCTGGCACAATCTCACAGGAAGAAGCCAAGATAACAGGGCTCCTGACCAAGGTGAAGCTGTCAGCTTCTACACTCCCCACCCACTCCACCTCAGGGCAGACCCACACTTACTTAGTCCCACCATGCCATCAGGAACACGGTACTCTTCTGTCATTGAAGACCTGCAAAGGGATAAATGGAGAAATCATGGATTCAAAGTGAACAGAGACTCTAAACAGAAGACAGGGTATGGTCACCTGGAAAAAGAATAACTGCCCCAATGCATAAAACTGTAGGGATTATTCAACTCAAAAATACATGCACCAGCCCAACTACATTCTGAGAAGAGCTTCTTAGGTACTACTGGCTGCTTACATAAAGGCAAGGAGGACATTTGGGTGATACGGGTACCTAATAAAGCCTCAGGCCAAGGCAGCACAGACCAGAATATAGATATACCATACCACTCCCACCCTCCCCAAATCAGACCAAATGCTGACCATATATCCTTGGGTAAATGAGGTCATTTTATCAAATGAGATAACATATGTAAAGCTCTTTGCTAACCTTAAAGTGCAATATGAATGCTAGCTATTATTATTCACCTCTCTAGGGCCTATTTCCTCCTGTGTAACATGAGGGAGTTGGATAAGATGATCTCTAAGGTCCCTTTCAGCTCTTACTCTATAGTTCTGTGACAGGTTCATGGGACAACCCCTGGAAATGTCATTACAAGAAACAAGCTCTCACAGAAGACAGATAAGAAATAACTCATACCTTTCCCCCACCCCTCAACATCCCTACCCTCCCACCAACAGAAGGCATGAACAACTGAGCCCACACCTCCCTGGAGCCAGTAAAAAGTTACAAATTTCTCTCCCCACAAAACCCATGGACATAAGTATAAACAAAGAGGAAATAAAATTTCAATTTTAATTTCCCCTACCTAATCTCTTAAAGAATTGCTAAGATAAAATGATCAAATTAATTAACTTGAATATCCTAAATAACTGAACAATTAACTTGAATATCCTAAATAACTGAACATTCTGATAGGAGGTTTCTTTTGGCAAATCTAAAGGAAAGGTTATGGGCAGAGAGCAAGAAATTCTTCATACTGTGGCTTACCTGGGAGGAGGATGAATAGGCCCAAGCTGAGAACTGAGAGCTGGGGGGGGAAAAAAAAAGCGAGTATTGGTCTGATGCTAACTGATGGCCAATAAAAAGTCTTGATTTCTATAGCATTTTAAGGTTTACGAAATGCTTTCTTCGCAATATTATGAGGAAAGTAATGTAAGGATGATGAGTTTCATTTAACAAATCTCAAATCTCTGTCCTTAATAAGTACTCAGAAAATGTTTGGGAGTTTGAGGATCAGTATCTTAAGACCTTACTTCCCAAAGGGTTCCATCTTGAAGGAAAAATGACATCTGACAAAGACCACTCTCAGCCCCAGGACCCTGCCCAAATATGGAACATCTGCTATACCACCACACCAAAATGGACTTACAATCGCCTTGGGCTGCCAGTTTCTTGCTCTCAGGTTGATCTGTGGAATTGAGAAGATGTTAGATGTAGTCTCCACCTACTGCCACCTCAGAACCAATGTTAATAGAGCATGTTTAGGCACATAGATCTGTATATCACCTCCTCCCAAACCTTGGAGAAAATGACAGCAGACAAACACAACCAAATACCATACGACCTGTCAGATTCTCAACCCTGCCGTCAATTCTAGGACTAAAAAAGGCCTTTATAACAAGTGAACAATGTTTTTGGGGACAGTTGAAGTCACTGAAAGTATTTCCTGCAGAGAGAGATAGGCCTTAGTTGGAATGGTAAAAATGAGGTTTCAGGATGGAAGAGCTGCCTTAGCTTGTAATCATGGCTACCAATGGTAACTCTTGAGTATATCTGGTTGTCATTTCATTTGCAAACAACTCTTCAAGATCCCATGTGGGGTATTCTTGGCCATGATACTAGAGAGGCTTGCTATTTCCCTCCCCAGCTCATTTTTACAGGTGAGGAAATTGAGGCAAACAGGGTTAAGTGACTTGCACAGGGTCACACAGCTATTAAGTAACTGAGTTTGAGTTTAGACTCAGGTCTTTCTGACTCCAGTCCTGGTACTCCAAACTAAATCAGATCCCAATAGAAATTAACCATATTTTTGCCATATTCCATGTGAGAGAAAAATTTCTAGTAGTTCACACCCACACCAACTATCTCACCCCAACCCAAATTTGGCAATCTGATATCTTAGGACAACAAGAGAATATAATACAGAACCTAGATTTGTTGAAGCTTTTGCAGAAAACCCAGCAGTTTCTTAAATAATAAAAAAAAACTTCAAGATATATTTAAGCCACCATTATCAACTCTGCCTCTTTCCCCTTTTCCCTCAAGTTATACAAATCAGCAGTTACCTCCATCTTCCAACTGTCTCTTTTGGCCCCCAAAACCAAAATCTGGAGTGCTGTTATTCACTGTTGTAGCTGCATCACCTCCAATTTTTGCTGCTATCTGAAAATCAATTAAGAATAAGAGAATTAATTCCAAAAGACAATGGCATTTAAGGAGCAGGAAAGAAGTTATGAGAGAAAGTGCTTTCTCTCCTATAGACCTCCATTTGCCCAAATTCTAATTTGTTATTTGATGTTAAGATATTGATGGTTAAGTCCTATCAACTTCTAAGGAGCCTTTTGGTAAAAATAAAAACACCATGGAAATAACTTTTAGGACTTCAAAATTGAGAATTCATCTAGAAAATTAGCAATTCCCACTTTTTCCCCTTGATAGTACCTGAGTCTAGAAATCTGTTTTCAGTTCAGGCAGAAGTGAAATTATAAGGATTATTATTTGGTCCTTTCACAGAGGTCAGGCTGGTCCATCAGAATCTGTCCACTTCTCCCTCCCTAACATTCTTATAGAAGAACCTAAATATATATTTTCATTCCTCAAAGGTGTCACTACTACTACTACTACTACTACTACTACTACTACTACTACTACTACTACTACTACTACTACTACTACTACTACTACTACTACTACTACTACTACTACTACTACGGAAAAACAAGAGTCCTTTAGGACTTGAATCAATTTTAGAAACTTCAAAGTTGTTAGCAATTTTTACCTAGTTTATATCCAAGGATGCTCAAAGAATAAACTCTTCCTCAGTTTATTTCCACCTTCCAATATTTCATTTTAAAGTATGATGTTACATGAATTATGAAGCCTATGCTCCTAGGACTCTAAATTGTATGGCCACAAAACTTCCTAAAGGCTAGTTCATAATCAAGGAAAAAACCACTTCAAACAAATTCAACCTTACTAACCTTCATTTTGTGTTTTTGTGGGAGTAATTATCAAGGAGCCCTAGGACCAGAGCTTTGGTCAATTAGCCATTCCTCACACAGCTTAAACTTATGCCTCAGGCCTGGAGTCCTTCAAGATCCCACTCAGGCAAAACCTGGTAGCACCTCATTCTCCTCCTGCTACCACTGGTTATGCCCACAAACCACACAGGCAGGCACGTGGGCGTTCCCCTAACGGGACAACCCTGAGCTTTCATTCTTCCTGAAACTCATCTCCTTCTTTAAGGTTGGTACTTAGTTCCATGTGGAAGGCAATGTTGATTCTGTCATGACAAGATTTGTTGTCAAACCTTTTCCTATACACTAAGGCAGCAGGGGGTAAGGAAGGGAGGAGTGGGTCCCTCATCGGAGAGTACTTTAGACCAGACACTTGTAAGGATGCAGAGGCTAAGACAGACTTCCAGGAGAAGCTGCCTTCTCTAGTAGCTAAGTTCTGCAAATATGCCCCGCTCATCACATACAGGAGTCTCCTTTCATATGACCCACACCTACTAGAGGGTCCAGATGAGAAACAAGAGGGGCCCCCTTCTTCAAATACAAAAAAGTCAAACATGTGTTTCTACTGTGCAAAAACTTAACCATAACAATGTTCTCCCTACTAGAGAAAACATTAAAAGCAGCTGGGAACTCCTAGCTGGAGTTACAAGACTCTCAAACCAGATATCCACATCCTCCGGTCCCAAAGCCCAGTAGGTGAGCCCCACCCATGCCCAACTACCAAGTTCAGTGAACTCAAAGGAGCTACTGCAAAGAGCCTGGGAGCTATAGAAGAAGAAACCAGAAGGAATAAGGGGTGAGGAGAACTGTGACCCTACCCAAGTCTCTTCCTCCTCCCACGCAGAGGAAAGAATGAATGGGAAAGTCACTGCACCCACTCCCCCCACGTGCCAAAATGTAAGAGAGAAGGTCACGGTGCCCCTTCCCACACCTCACTTTCGTCTTCCCTTGCACTGACACAATAAATGGAGGGGTGCTTGCACCCCTTTCTCTCAGGAGTGCCCAACTGGGAGGGTTACTGCCCCTCTCCATTTTCTCACACCTGCATTAAAGAGCAATTAAGGTGGAGTGTTATTGCAATCCTTTCCTCCCCAATTTCCCCCTCCTCCCAAAGTACAGTAATGAGGAGAGCCCGGGGGTGCCGGGCCCTTGCCTGGCCAGACTCCAAAGGCCAGGCCCCCTCGAGTACCCAGCTCTCATCTCTGGTCCCTAGCCCCCATGTGCCCCCCGAGCCCCGCGCGCGCGCACATGCCCCCTCCTCAGCCCCCCCACGTGACCCCGGCCTCGCGCTCCCTCCTCCCCCCGCCCCCCGGCGCTGCCGCCGCCGCCGCCTCCTCCTCACCTGCCGGGCCCGCTGCACGGCATCGGCGAAGGCGTCCTTGCGGATCCCCGGGGCTCCCCCTCCGGGCGGCGGGGCCG
>NC_058130.1:713201999-713218417 GCF_016433145.1 Gracilinanus agilis | reverse complement strand
GCGGGGGAGGGAGGAAGGTCTGTCGCTGGCGTGAGGGCAACGCTACTCAGCCAATGGCCAAGGGTCTCGACGTTTGCAGAGCCAATCGTGTGCCCTAGATCTGGCAGTGGAGGCCGGTGATTCGGGAGGGCCTTGGGAAAGGAGGGGTGGAGGGAGCACACTGTCAGCCAATCCGAAGGAGACGGGGAAGTGGGGGAGGGGAAGGCGGGAGACACAGAGAGATGGACAGCTCGCAGAATCAATCCACGGTGAGTGCTCCGTGAGAAGGCGGAGAATTCCGGACCGCCAGAGAAGACGAGGGGACCAATTAGGCAAGCATTCCAGAATCGGGAGGCGGATTCCAGACAAGATTGACAACTACGACAAGGCAATCGGACGGGAAGGACGGCCAAAGTGAACTCTCCCGTGAGCGCCAAGAAGGGAGGGGGCTGGCTTCTCAAATGATTGATATTTACAAAGTCCAATCAGGTTCACATAAAAGTAGGGGGCAAGTTGGTGTAATGACTGCTAGGAAAATAAACCAAACTCTTACGAATAAGAGTTTGATGAGGATGGGCTTGTTCATGATTGATATCCACGATAACCACTCTACTCTCTGCACTTGTAAAGCCAAACAAAGTCAAAGGTTAAGTGGCAGAGGCGGGACTTACTTTGATTGGCATCGCTCCGAACAAGTAGCAAGAAAAAGAAAATCAATTTTGATGGAAGCCAGTGCATCAGGGAGGGCCAAAACTCCAGGCAGCAGGCAGGAATTGGCTGAAAGGAACTGATTGACTGCTCTGCTGACCAGTGTGATAAAGGTCCCTTTCCCCACCCCTGCGCCGTGAAGTTCTGCTCGCGCCTGGGGTCTGCAGAGGAATTCGAGCACGTGGTCTGGTGCTACAGGGCCTCAAATGAAGCCAGACGAGGGATGTGAAGCAGTGGAGGTCCAGGATTCTGAGCCTTTAGCTCCCCACCCACAACCCAGGCACTCTTAAGAACCCTTTGGGCTCCTTGTACAGTTCCTTGTACAATAATGTCTTGGACCTAAATTGGGTGACCTTAGTTGAAGATCCACAGCTCTCCAAGCCCAGTCCCATCTCACTTCTATCACGGCGTCCTAGGTCACTGTCTATACACAAAACAAGCAAGCATTTATTAATAGGCTGGGTATCACATGAGCAAAAATTGAATAGACCCTGCCCATTACAATTTATCTGAGGATATATTACCTCTTTGGGCTTTTTACTCAGTGTTCCCAGTTCTTTGTGGGATCCAGCAGTATAGTCTAATTCCCTCTTTTCACAAGACTAGCCTTAAATCCTAGAAGACAATTATCATGCCTTTCTTAGATCTCTTCTTTTCTAGGCTTAAATATCTCTAATTTCTTCAATGAATTCGTCAATGATTTGGACTCTTCATCTTACTGATGACTTTCTCTGGATGGCTTCCAACACACGAACATTCACCTGAACACCACACTTCAGATGTGGTCTGACCAGAGCAGAGTATAGTGGAACTATCACCTCCCTAATGCTAGATGCAAGGCTTTTCTTAGTGCAGCTTATATTTGCATTACTTTTCTTGGCTACTAGAGCACCCTGTTGATTCATATTGAGTTTATAGTCCACCAAAACCCTTAGATCTGTTTCAGACTAACTTATCTAACCATATCTTCCTAGCCCCCTAAATCTTTTATTTTCAAAATTGATTTTTTAAGTTATGTACAACATTTTTAATCATTAAATGTTAGCCTTTAACATTTGGCTCCATAGTCTAGTCAAGAGGCCAGCAAAGTACAGCCAAGGACGAGAACCAAATTCATCCTATAACTTGTTTGTTCATGAGTTAAGAATGATAAATATTTATTTTAACAACAAAACTTTATTTTAAAACTGTAAAATCCAATATTTCCCAGTAGGCCCCTTGCACCTAGCAAGACTTTTTTTTTTTTTTAACCCATACCTTCCATCTTAGAATCAATATTGTATATTGGTTCTAAGGCAAAAGAGCAGTAAGGGCTAAGTAATAGGAGTTAAGTGACTAGAAAGCTAGGAAGTATATAAGGCTAGATTTGAACCTAGGACCTTCTGTCTCTAGGCCTGGCTCTCAATCCACTGAGCCACCTAGCTGCCCTCTCAAGACTATTTTGAATCCTTACTATATTATTTTTGTTTTGTGCCATGTGTATGTCTCTCAAGCCTGCCATCTATGTCTTTCAAGTGATGATAAAAAAATGTTAATCAGCACAAGGTCAAACACTGGTAGGTGGATAGAAATACCTCACTGGAAACCTCTTTCCCAATTGAGAATGAGCAATTAATGGCTACTATTTGGGTTTATTTTTGTGTCTTCAAATTTTGATTCCTAAGAACTTTCCCTTTTTCCTGGAGTCCCCTATAGAATTTTAAACCATCAGTTTCTTATTTGTGTGTGTGTGTGTTTTTTAAATCTAAACCCTTTGAAATCTGTTTTCTCCAAAGCTAGAATGAATGTGAGGTTATTCCCTAACTTTCCTTCCCTCTATCATTTTATTATGGAACAGTCATTTCTCCTTAAAGCTCCCATCATATCCACCCTGAAATCAACTCCTCTTTGGTGGTGAGAATCAGATACAAAATGGTTTAACCTATGACCTAGGACTCCCCAAACTCTGAGCTAACAAGGACTGGATCTGCTATCATGGACCTTCCTGAAAAGGTCAATATCTTTCTTTGTCTAATATGCCTCTTCTTATCATTTACTCTGGAGAAGCTCTAAATATAGCTTGTATATATATGTTTCTACAAATGTGGGTAACAGTATCTTAGTTGCCATATAAGCACTTAAGGTAACATGCATCCTGGATAGAAGGCAAATTTTATTTTACCACATATATTTGCAAGATTGGAGGTCTATAGATCTCTGTGGATTTTATTACCATCTCCATGCTGATGATTCTCAAATATACCTGTCCTGCTCCAAACTCTGCTGACCTCCCATATGGCATCTCCAACTGCATCTCAAATTGGATGTCCTGTAGGCATCTTACACACAATATGTCAAAAATGAAACTCATTACCTTTTCTCCTAACTACCTCCCACCTACCTTCCTTATTACTGTAGAGGGCAACACCATCTTCCCATCCCTTGACCTCAAAACCTATGTGTCATCCTGAATACTTCACTATCTCTCATTCTTCCTGTCCAATCTGTCGATTTTGCCTTTGTGCCATCTCTCAAATGTAACCCCTTCTCTACTTTGACACTACCACCACTCTAGTGTAGACCCTTATCATCTTGTTCCTAGATTATCACAATTACTACCAGCCTTCTTTCTCTTCCCCCTCCAATCTATCCTCCATTCAGAAACTAAAGTGACTTTCCAATGTGTAATTGGTTTAAATCTTGTGCCTTTGAACTACATTTCCCTGGAGTCCACTGACCTCCTGTCGTTATGTGCTAACATAGACAGGGGATAAATTGGGTGGTCTTCCCTGGCTAGCTTTTTTTTTTCATTCTTATAGCAGTTTGCAGCTGGGAATGTGGGCAGTTTGAACAGGTAGATTAGCCATGGGCACATGGTTTTATTTTGTTTTATTTTTTTTTTAAACCCTTGTACTTTGGTGTATTGTCTCATAGGTGGAAGATTGGTAAGGGTGGGCAATGGGGGTCAAGTGACTTGCCCAGGGTCACACAGCTGGGAAGTGGCTGAGGCCGGGTTTGAACCTAGGACCTCCTGTCTCTAGGCCTGATTCTCACTCCACTGAGCTACCCAGCTGCCCCCGGCACATGGTTTTATTTTGCTACTTATTTATTCCTTTACTTCTAGTGATTATTGACAGATCTTATAAAAACATAATATTTAAAGTTATTATATATTCATTTTAATTTTTACACCTAACACACAAGATGATTATGCCACCCCTCCCTACTCAATATAATTCCAGGATCATATAAAAGTTCTTTGTTTGGCATATGAAGCTCTTTATTAACCTAGCATCCTCCTAGTTTTTCATTAACCTAGCACCCTCCTACTTTTTCAGTCTTCTTATATCTTATTCCCCAAAATGTACCTTTCAGTCTTCCTAGTATTGATATTGGCCTCTTGGTATTTGAAGAACAAGACACTCCAATCTGGGCTCTGGCATTTTTCTTAACTGTCCCCCATTTCTGGAACACTCTCTGTTCCTCTGTTCTGACTACTGACCTCCTTGGCTTCCTTTAAGACCTAATTAAAATGTCATCTTCTAGAGGAAACCTTCTTCAACCTCTCTTAATTCTAGAGCAGGAGTCGGCAACATATGGTTCTCGAGCCATATCTGGCTCTTTTGAGGGCCAGATAGCTCTTTCTGTAGGAGCCATAAAGTCCATTTTTTTTTTCAGGCACTGTTACAGGAGCCGCACTGTGAGCACTGTACAGCTCTCATGAAATTACATTTTAAAAAATGTGGCGTTTATGGCTCTCACGGCCAAAAAGGTTGCCGACCTCTGGTCTAGAGCCTTCCCACTGTTAGCTATTTCTTATTTATCTCATACATCGTTTGTGTTGGGTATATTTGTTTGCATGTTGAATCCCCTACTAGATTGTAAGTTCACTGAGTGAAGGAAATGTTTTTTGCGTCTTTTTGAATCCCCTGACCCTTAGCACAGTGCCTGGTACATAGTAAAAGCTTATTATATATTTATTGATTGATATGGAAAATGTGAAAGACAAAGAACTCAGGAAGCCCATAAACAGATCAAAAATTTACAATCACAAACACAAAAGTATTCACTGTAGTTCATAGGTTTTGGGGGGGGGGTAGTAAATGAGGCAATACCCTGAAATTTCAGTGAAATCCATAGTTTTCTACATAGCCTCTCCCATACTTGAAGTCCTACCCTATGGTTGGGATGTCTCTAGAAGACAAACACAACTCTGAGACTGCTAGACTGGCAATTTCCTTCCCAATGGACTTCTTTTGCCATCGAATGCCTCGACTCAGATTCTCTTCTCTGGTTCCTAAATTTCTTGACATGAGTATAGTATAGAGGGTAGAAAAACTCAGTTAGCATAAAGGAACAGATCTGAATGTTTCAACAAATGTAAAATGCTGTCTCCATCTTTCTGTCTTTCTCTGTTTGTGTCTTTCTGTCTCTGCCTTTGCTTTGTTTCTTTGCATCTCTGTCTCACTCAACAGCTACAACATCCCACTAAATGGAATTAGTGGAAGCTCAGAAACAAACAAAATAAGAAACAGACAGAGAGAGTGATATAGAGAGAAACAGAGGCTGAGAGAATTGGAAATGGGGAAAAATACTCAGAGTACAAAACATGGATAGTGAGATTGCAGTGCTTGTGAGGATTCTGTGGGGAACAACACAAAATATGTTGGAAATGTTAAAGAGACCATTACCATAGAATGCCAAGTTATCAGCTAAGAAGCAAGTGCTAGTCCACCTTCTCCATGAGGTCATTCCTTTTCCTCTCTTTGTGACTTTGATTTTGGGGCAATCTTGTCATTCTCCTCTCCAAATGACCTCAGAGAACATCTTCTCCCTTTGGAAAAAGAGATGTAGAGATTTTAGATCTTAATGGGAATGGGGTGCAAATGCTGGAGTATTCGAATTTCAGAATTCCCTAGAAGCAGTAGGTGGCCAGCTGCTAAGAAGATTTAATGTGACACTTTAACATTTTTTTTTCCATTCAATAAATTCACTTTATAATGTTGAGTGTATAGGGCTTGAAGTTGGGAAGGCAGTAAGACTTGATTAGATGGGGGGCTGAGCAAATTTTGATGAAGTTTAGAATTTCTGTAGATCATCTTTAAATTTTCCACCATAGTAAATATTTACTAAGACAAGAGAGAACAGAAGCTAGAACCTGCTGATTTTTAAGACACTAGTAGGCTGGGCAGGCTAGAAGCCAGGGGAACCAGGTCAACCTCCCTGATTTGCACAGAAGACCTGGCAGACAGTTCACGCATGTGCAAACACTGAAGAGACCTGGTTGCTAGAACTTGGTTCTCCACCCAGTGGCAGATGCAGAAACTGCATGCCGAGTAAACTTCCTGCTTTGTCCACCTGCTATTCCCCTCCTGAAATTCATGCAAGGCGGGTGTAAAAATATTGTACCTTACAAATGTACATCCTTTACAGGACCATATTCCAGCAATGATTTTCATCCTACCAAGTCTCAATGGTCGTGTGGAATGGCTCTCCTCGCAATAGGGTGCCTAATTCCTCTTGCTTGTCGTCACATAGTGTGTATATGTGCACATTATTAGTCTCTTCAAGCCACAGTTTTATTAAAGGCTACTATTTAAGAATTTGACTCCTGTGAACTTCTAGTTATTTCTACTTGCTCTTGTTCCTACACTGTAGTTGCATTCAGTGATGTCTAGTTTGGTAGATAGTCATAAATAATGATTTCCCTCCTCTTTCCTTTCTATTGTAAGAGTCTTTAAATAGATTTGCAAGACTATCGGCAAATATATTCCTACCAACCCTTGTTAGGTATGTTCTATCCTTATCTCATCTGTATTTTAAGGCATGATCTGGAAACTAAATCTCATTCTTGTATGCCATATTTTTTTAATGAAAACTTACAAATTTTGTTCTGAAAATATCACACACACACACCCCATAGTTAAGGAGCACATACCATATGCCTCTAATAATACCTCATCCTGCATATAAATTACAGCAAGAGGATTTTTTAAAGCACATTTTGAATTCACATGAGGAAATTTTGATGTAAAATACAATTAGTAACAGAATTTCACCTGTCCTCTGTGGCATTGTGGATAGTGCTAGTCTTAGAGTCAGGAAAACAGAGGTTCAAATCTAGCCTCTCATTTATTAGTTGTGACCAAAGGAAAGTTATCCAACCTCTTTATGCCTCAATGACAAAGGCTGACAATTGTATTCCTAATGCCAATTCAAGAAGAGAATTCAATAAAGTTATTGTACTTTGGAAATTATTCTGAAACTTATTCTCATAGGTTAATTATATAGGTGTAATGGGTGGAGTTAAACAGCAGAAAGGATTTGGTGTTTTGGTATCAAGAAGCAATTCCTAGGGGACAGTTGGGTAGTTCAGTGGATGGAGAGCCAGGCCTAGAGACAAGAGGTCCTGGGTTCAAATCTGTCCTCAGACACTTCCTAGCTGTGTGACCGTGGGCAAGTCACTTAACCCTCATTGCCTAGCCCTTACCACTCTTCTGAAGCCTTAGAACCAATACATAGTACTGATTCTAGGGTAGAAGATGAGGGTTAAATAAAAAAAAAGAAGCATTTTCCAATTAGTTCCTATATGCCATCTTTTTAAAAACTTAGTTATGTAGTTTTGGTTTTTTATACACCATAAAATTCAGGCAATGGATAAACAAACATTTAATAAGCAGCTACTTTTTGCCAGACATTGTGCTAGCTAGCTTCAGAGGATACAGATACAAAAACAAGACATTCTCTGCTATTAAAGAGTTTATATTCTACTGTCAATTGGATATTGACAAAATCAAATGGTCAAGGAAACCTCTTTAAAATGCACATTCCCTGAAAAAAGGTGTTTGATCAGTTATTAATAGAAAAGGTCATAGGATCATAGATTTGGAGGTAAAAGGGTCCTGAGCGTCTAGTCCAACCCTTACATTTTACAGATGATGAAAATGAGGCCAAAGGACTGCTTCCTTTAATGTTGGCAGCATGACACTAACATTGAATTGTTAGATTTGGCCAGAGTATGATTCGTGCTGTTCATGCTCAGTTTATTTAGATTGTTGTAGTTATTGTGGATTTTGTTCTTTGCGTGCTGCTTTCTTCAATCTGCATCTGGACTAATCTTCCTAACCAGTCATTCACTTCCCAGATGTGTTAGGGGGAGCATTTGCTAGAGCACAAAGCCTAGAGTCAGGAGGACCCGAGTTTAAATCCTGCCTCAGTAACTTAGCTTTGTGACCCTGAGCCAATCATTTAACTTCTTCCTGACTCACTTTGCTGAACTCTTAAGAAGCGGAAACTAATCACATCTACCTCCTAGATTCATTGTGAGGCTCAAAGGAGATAATCTTTGCAAAGTGTTTCCTTGGCACAAAGAAGGCACTTAATAAATGTTTGTTTCCTTCCTTCTGAATCACTTGCTTTGAACAGACAACAATGAGGAAAACACCACCTGGGCCCCTAAAGTCTTCAGTTTGTCGTTTAAGATTTATTACTATTCAATCATTCTTTCTGAGTTTCTTCTGACTTCGAATTAGATATTGGATTGGCTATAGCATCACACAGATAAGAATTTACACACCTCTATAAATCCCCAGAAGTGGGTAACAAAGCTTGAGAGATAGCAGCATGTTAAAAACAAGCTGGGCCAGGATAATATCATTGGACTAAAAATGTCTCCCCTCCAAGGAATCACTAATTACCACATTCCTATTTTCTTCCTCTAATCCTTGAGAGAGCACACACACACACACACACACACACACACACACACACACACACACACACACACACACAGTATTTATAGGATAAATGGGAAATAATTAATAGAGGGATGAGGACAGGTTTCCAATAGAAGATACAACATCAGCTGGGATTTGAAAGAACACCAGGGAACCAGGTGGGAGAAAGGAGGAGAGAGGACATTCCACAAGTCAGGGACAGCCACCGAAAATGCTGGGAATTGAGAGATAAGAGTGTTTAGGCTGAAAATGGAAGGAGAAGAGAATATCAAGGAGGAGAGAACGATCAACAGTATCAAAGCCTGCAGAAAGGTCAAGAAGAATGAGAATGGGGGGGGAAGCCTTTGGATCATTGAAGCAGCTAAGATCATTAGTAACTGGAGAGAGCAGTTTTGGTGAAATGATAAAGTTGGAAACTAGTTTATAAAGGAGTAATAAGAGATTGAGGAGAGAAAGTGGAGGTGCCTATTAAAGATAACTTTCTCAAGGAATTTAACTACAAAGGGCAGGAGAGATAGAGGCATGGAAGAATCAAATGAGAGGGTTTTTTTTTTTTTAACTCTAAGGGAGGCACAAGTATGTTTATAGGCAGGCAGGAAGGAATCAGTTAACAGGGAAAGATTTAAGATTAGTTAGAGAGTGGGAATAACAGAGGAGGTAATCTGTTGGAGGAGACAGAATGGAATAGATCACTCCTGCCAGGAAAGGGTAAGAAATAGGGCCATGTTAGAAAGGAAGGAGATAGTGATCTGAGTGATAGAAGAGGAGGAGGAGAAGAAAAACGGGAGCTCAGCTATTGGCTTTTTTTCCCCATAAAATATAAGACAAGTTCTCAGCTGGGAGAGTGGGAAGAGCCAGAATCAAGGAAGACTGGACAAGGGATGAAAAGGTTTGGAAGAGCTGATGTGGAGAATGGGAGAGTGCGTTGATAAGGGAAGTATAGAAAGATTGCCTAATACTGTGGTGGTGAGGGCCCAACTGAGGTTTGTATAATATAAATCTGTAGTGGTTGCAGTTAGAACAGTGGCATGATTTTCTCCATTTTCATTCAGTAGGAAATGTGAAGCAGTAAAAGGCTGTGGATGGGGAGAATGATCCAAGGCTGAGGCTTTGTAAGAAATAATCAGTGATATGATAAGGGGACCTAGGACTCAAGAGAAGAGGACAGGGCAGAATTGAACTGATTCAGCCAGGGGACAAGGTATGGAAAAGGTAAGGGGAGAACCTGAATGTGGCAACTGGGGAGCAAGAAGTATTCAAACCGAGGGGAATGAATTGCAACCAGTCCTTGAAAGAGAGTCCAGGGGAGCTGTATCATCAGAGAGGATCCAAGTCTTGGTGATTACAAGAAGATGGAAGGAGTGGGAAAGGAAAAGATATAATAAGAGGCAAATTTGTTGCTGGTGGAACAGGCATTCCAGAGTGCAACAGTGGAAGGACTGAGTTGCCTTTAGTTGGGACTTTGGGATTGAAAGGTTAAGGGGGATGGGAATAAGGAATCAAGTGGTGGGGAATGGGGAATGGGATTTGGATGAACATTTGGATTCTGGAAAGATTCAGAATCACTGGGCTATTTAGGGGATAAACAGGTGAATGCATTAACCATGGAGTGAAAGGGCTACTCTTCTTCCCAGAGGAGGCTGGAGATCAGATGGAAAACATTCAAAACATGAGATAGAATTGTCAGATAGGTGTCTCTGTTTCACTTCTCATCTTCCCTCTCAAACCTGGAGATTAAGCAAGAGTTGGTGCAGCAGGAGCTGGAAGGCTCTTGGTCAGAGGGAATATTGTTCTTCAAATCTGGAGGTCCTTCTCATTCCAGGAGGCAGGAAATCAGGCTGGCAGGCACAGTGGGAAGTGGAAATTGCCTTGGCTGGTACAGACAGAAGTCAGAAATTGTTCCTGGTCCCTCAGCAGCTACCTGCCGTGAGAGATGGAAGATTATGTGAAGGTCACATGGAAACACTTATATTCTCAGTGTATTCTTTGGAGGTCAAGCAGGTACTTCCTTTTCAGAGCAGCTAGCTTTTCCCTCTTTGGAAGAGGTTCATACCAGTTTCTTAGTTCAAAAGGTACAGTAACCCTTTTCTTTTTGAATTTCATTCCTTCTTTCCACAACTTTCTGACACAGGTCAAAATTCCATTCTCTTCTGATTAATTTTCTTCTTGTTTTCATCTGGAAGGCCTTCTTCCACTTAAAAAAAAATTTTTTTTATTTTCAGCATTAATTTTTTCCCCTCCCACCATTCTTTCCCCCCTACATTGAGAAAACAAGAAAAACAAAACTGTTACAAAAATGTATAGTCAAACAAAACAAATTCCCACATTAGCCATGACTCCTCCTCCCACCAAAAAAAGAAGTCTCCATCTTGTGCTGCATCCAACACCTCTCTCTCTGGAGGTGGGTTTCATTATGAGTCTTCTGGAGTTGTTATTGGTCATTGTGTGGATCAGAGTTCCTAAGTTTATCAAAGTATCTGTCTTTATATGATTGTTGTTACTGTGGAAATTGTTTTCTTGGTTCTGTTCATTTCACTTTGTACCAGTTCATGAGGGTTATTTCAAATTTTTCAGAAGGCTTACTGCTCATCATTTTTCATAGCACAATAATATGCTGTCACAATCATACACCACACACAGCTTGGCCAGTCATTTCCCAACTGATGAGTATCCTTTCACTTTCTAATTCTTTTCCACCACAAAAAGAGCTGCTACAAATATTTTTGTACCTTTCCTTTTTTCTTTGGTCTCTATGGGATACAGATCTAGTTGTGCTTTGTTGGGTCAAAGGGTATGCATAGTTTTACAGCCCTCAAAATTAATATATAATATCTCCAAAGCATTATATTTAACAATATTTATTAAAATTAACTTGAAGCAAAAAGGAAACTAAAAGGCTAGAGTCAAGAGGGAACTCACTCAAGCTGAGCATGTGGAAGAGAGAGGGAGAGGGAGGAGTTACAGAACCATATAAACAATAATGTAAAGACACACATAAATGAAAAGGGAAAAGGAATTTTGGGGTGAAGAAAGAATTCTGGGAGATGGAGTTCAAGGGTTCAAGATTTTTTCTAATTATACAGGGCATAGTTCCAAATTGTTCTCTAGAATGGTTATATCAGTTCACAACTCATCGTTGGTCATTTTCTTTTTCTGTCATATTAGCTAATCTTATAAGTGTGGTATGGTTGTTTTAATTTGCATTTCTCTAATCAAGAGTAATTTAGAGCATTTTTTCACATGACTATACATAGTTTTGATTTCTTCATCTGAAATTGCCTATTCATATCTTTTCACCATTTCTCAATTGGGGAATGGCTTCTAGTCTTATAAATTTGGCTCAGTTCTCTATATATTTGAAAAATGAGGTCTTTGTCAGAGAAACTTGCTATAAAAATTTCTCCCAGTTTTCTGCTTTTTTTTTCTATTCTTGGCTGAATTGGTTTTGTTTGTATAAAAACTTCAATGTAATCAAAATTATTCATTTTACATCCTGTAATGCTCTGTCTCTTCTTTGGTCATAAATTTTCTCCTTAACCATAGATCTGGCAAATAAAATATTCTATGCTCACCTAATTTCCTTATGATATAACTCTTTATGTCTAAATGCCCATTTTAACCTTATATTGGCATTTAGTGTGAGATGTTGGTCAAAACCTAGTTTCTACCAAAGTGCTTTCCAGTTTTCCCAGCAGTTTTTGTCAAATAATTTGTCCCCAAAGTTAGCTCTTTGGGTTTATCAAACACTAGATTGCTGTGGTCATTTACTATTATTGCATTAATCTACCACTTTATTTCTTTTTTATCCTATTTTTTTTGTCTTCAGTTTACTTTATTTATTTATTTTGACTAATTGCATGCAATAGCAAATTTCCACTTAACTTTTATGAAGTTATATGTTCCAAATTGTCTCCTTTCCTTCTTTTCTCCTCCCTCCCACTGCTGGCAAACAGTTCAATCTGGGTCATACATGTATTATCACTCAAAACATATTTCCGTATTATTCATTTTTGTAAGTGAATAATCTTATAAAACCAAACCCCAAAACATATACCACCACTTTATTTCTTAGTCAGTACCACATTGTTTTGATGATTACTGCTTTGTAATACAGTTTAGATCTGATACTGCTAGTCAACCTTGATTCATATTTTTCCCCCCACAGATTTCCTTGATATTTTTGATGTTTTGATCTTCCAGATGAATTTTATTATTTTTTATCTCTATAAAATAATTTTTGGTAGTTTGATTGATATGGCATTTAATAAGTAAATAGAATTCTCATTTTTATTATATTGATTCAGCCTTGAACAATTAACATTTTTTCCAGTTGTTTCTATCTGACTTTATTTGTGTGAAAAGTATTTTGTATTCATATAGTTCTTGGTTTTGTCTTGGTAGATAGACTCTCAATGCCCACAGTTATTTTAAATGGAATTTCTCTTTCTATCTCTAGCTGCTGAACTTTGTTGATAATATATAGAAATGCTGATGATTTATTTGGGTTTATTTTGTATTATGCAACTTTGCTTAAGTTATTAATTATTTCAATAAGTTATAAAACTTCTTCTCTAGGATTCTTCAAGTTAAGATAGCATTTCTTGTACAATATTGAATGATAGTGGTGATAATGGGAATCCTTGCTTCACCCCTGATGTTATTGGGAAGGCTTCAAGAATATCCACATCATAGATAATGTATTTGATAGCTTAGAAAGCAACTACTTAAAATTTTCAAGAAACCTCATTTATTTCTATGCTTTCTAGTGTTTTTAATAGGAATGGGTATTACATGTTGTCAAAAGCTTCCTCTACATTTATTGAGATAATCATATGATTTTTGTAGGTTTAGTTATTGATATATGTGGTTAATAATACTGATACTTTTCCTAATATAAAAGCAGCCTTGCATACCTGGTTTAAACCCCACTTGATCATAGTGTATGATCTTTGTGATGTATTGCTATAATTTCCTTGCTAGTATTTTATTTTAAGATTTTGCATCAACATTCTTTAGGGAAATTGGTCTATAATTTCCTTTTTTGTTTTTTCTCTTTCTGGCTGAGGTATCAGCACCCATATTGAATTGTAAAAGGAATATGGTAGAATTTCTGCTTTTCCTATTTTTCCAAATAGTTTATGTACTATTGGAATTGTTCTTTAAGTATTTCGTATAATTCACATGTGAATCTATCTGGATCTGGAGATTTTTTTTCTTAGGGAGTTCATTGATGGCTTGTTCATTTTTCTTTTTCTAAGATAGGGTAACTTAATTATTATATTTCTTCTATTGATCTGGGCAATTTATATTTTTGTAAATGTTCATTGATTTCACTTAGATTGTTTTATTTATTGGCATATAATTGGGCAAAATAGCTCCTACTGTGGTGAATTGACCATTTTTGTTTTCGATATTATTAATTTGGTTTTCTTATTTTGTTAAATCAATTTAAGCAGTGGTTTGTCTCTGTTATTATAAAACCAACTCATAGTTTTATTTATTAGTTCAATAGTTTTCTTACTTTCAGTTTTATTAATCTCTCTGATTTTCTGCATTTCCAGTTTGGTGTTTAATTGAGAATTTTAAATTTGTTTTTTTTTCTATTTTTTGTCCCCCCCCCCCATTTCATGCCTAATTAATTGACCTGTTCTTTCTCTATTTTGTTGATGTAAGTGTTTACAGATATTATTTTCCCCCTAGGTACTGTTTTGGCATCATCTCATAAATTTTGGTATGCTGTTTCACTATAGTCATTCTCTTTAATGACATTACTGATTATTTCTATGATTTGTTCTTTGACCCACTTGTTTTATAATATTATTTAATTTAGGGGCAGCTGGGTGGCTCAGTGGATTGAGAGTCAGGCCTAGAGACAAGAGGTCCTAGGTTCAAATCTGACATCAGACACTTCCTAGCTGTGTGACCCTTTAGTCTTAGAACTAATACAGAGTTAAAAAAAAAAAGATTATTTAATTTAGTTTCAAACATATTCTTAATCTATGTTTTTGTGGCTCTTTATTGCATGTAAATCCTTTATTGGTAGTAAATTCTTTTTTTTTTTTTTACTTTTTATACTGGTAATTTAGTTTTCATCTTTTAAAAATCAAATTAACCAATGGTTTATCTATTTTATTAGGTTATTCCCCATAAAACCAGCCTCTTGTTTTATTTATTAATTCAATGGTCTTCTTGCTTTTAATTTTAATAGCTTCTTCTTTGATTTTTAGGATGACCAATCAGGTGTTTATTTGAGGATTTTTTATTTGTTCTTTTTGTAGTTTTTTTTAGTTGCATGCTCAATTAATTGATCTATTCGTTCTCTATTTTGCTGATGTAAGTATTTAGAGATATAAATTTTCTCATAAATACTGCTTTGGTTGCAATCCATAGATTTTGGTATGTCTTATTGTTGCATTTTCTTTAATGAAATTATTGATTGTTTCTATGATTTGTTCTTAGACCCATTCACTCTTTTTTTTTTTTAAACCCTTACTTTCCTTCTTAGAATCTATTCTGTGTTTTGACTCCAAAGCAGAAGAGCAGTAAGGGCTAGGCAATGGGGTTTAAGGGACTTGCCCAGGATCACACAGCTAGGAAGTGTCTGAGGCCAGATTTGAACCTAGGACTTCCTATCTCTAGGCCTGACTCTCAATCCACTGAGTCACCTAGTTGCCCCGACCCATTCGTTTTTTATGAATGAATTATTTAATTTTCAATTAATTTTAATCTATTTTCCATAGCTTCTTATTAGATATAGTTTTATTGAATTATGATCTGAAAAGATACATTTAATATTTCTACTTTTCTACATTTTATTGTAAGGTTTTTATGTCATAATACATGGTCAATTTTTGTGGGGGTTCCATGTACCACTGAGAAAAAGGTATATTCCTTTATTTTCTCATTCAATTTCCTCTAGAGATCTATCATATCTAACTTTTCTAAAATTCTATTCATCACCTTAACTTCTTTCTTGTTTACTTTTTGGTTAGATTTATCTAGTTCTGAGAGGAGAAAGTTGAGATCCTTCAGAAGCATAGTTTTATTACCTATTTATTCCTGTAACTCATTTAACTTTTCCTTTAAGAATTTCTATGGTATATCATTTGGCTCATATTTGTTCAGTATTTATGTTACTTCATTGTCTATGGTGCCTCTTAGCAAAATGTAGTTTGCCTGCCAATTACTTTTAGTTAGATCTCTTTTTGTTTTTACTTTGAGATCGGGATTGCTACCCCTGCCTTTTTTACTTTAGCTGAAGCATAATAGATTCTGCTCCAGTCCCTTACTATTGCTCTTTGTGTGTCTCTCTGTTTCATATGCATTGCTTATAAACAACATATTACTTTAAAACCTTTACTTTCTGTCTTAGAATCAATACTAGGTGTCTGTTCTAAGGCAAATGAGGAGTAAAGACGAGGTAACTGGGGTTGAGTGACTTGCCCAGGGGCACAGAGCTAAGAAGTGTTTGAGGACAGATTAGAACCTAGAACCTCCCATCTCCAGACCTGGCTCTCTATTCACTGAGTCACCTAGCTGTCCCTTATAAACAATATATTGTAAGATTCTGGTTTTTCTCTGCCTGCTATCTACTTCCTTTTTATGGGTGAGTTCATCCTATTCACATATATAGTTATGATTATTGTGTATTTCCCTCCATCATACTTTCTCCCCTGTTTATCCTTCTCTCTCTCTCTCTGTTCTTTTACCCTGCCCCTCCTCAAAACTGTTTTGCTTCTGACCACATCCTCCCCAAATTTGCCTCCCTTTTATTAGCACCTCCTTCTATAATCTCCTTCCCCTTCTATTTCCATTTGGCTAAGATTTATTTCTATATCCAACTGAGTACATTATTTCCTTTTTGAGCCAATTCTGATGAGAGTAAGGTTCAAGTGTTACCCACCAACCCCTCTTCACTTTAAAAACCCTTTTGTCCTTCTTTTATGTGAGTTAATTTACTCTATTCTACCTCTCCCTTCTCCCAGTGAATCTTTCTTTCTTTCTTTCTTTCTTTCT
>NC_058130.1:713185315-713201645 GCF_016433145.1 Gracilinanus agilis | reverse complement strand
CTTCCTTCCTTCCTTCCTTCCTTCCTTCCTTCCTTCCTTCCTTCCTTCCTTCCTTCCTTCCTTCCTTCCTTCCTTCCTTCCTTCCTTCTTGAAATCAAAGCAAAAGAGTAGCAAGGGCAAGGTAAATTGGGGTTAAATGATTTGCCCAGGATCACACAGCTAGGATGTATTGATGGCCAGATTTAAACCAAGGACCTTCCATCTTTGGGTTTAGATCTTTATCTACTGAGCCACCTTAAATGCCCCACATTTCTCTTTCTCACCCCTTAATTTTATTTTTTTGAGGTGATATTATATATATATATATATAGTCAATATAGTCAACTCATACCCATGTCCTTTATGTACATACATTCTGACTGCCCTAAAGATAAAATTCTGATGAGTTATAAGCATCATATTCCCACATAGGAAGAGAAATAATTTAACCTTATTGAATCTCTTATGATTTCTCTTTCCTATTTACCTTTTTATGCTTTTCTTGAGTTTTGTATTTTTGAGTCAAATTTTCTTTTTAGCTCTGGTATTTTAATCAGGAATGCTTAAAAGTTCTTTATTTTGTTAAATATTCATTTTCCCCCATGCAGGATTATATTCAGTTTCATTGGATATGTTATTCTTCATTATAATCTTAGCTTCTTTGCCTTCTAGAAGATCATATTCTAAACCTTTTGCTCCTTTAGTGTAGAAGCTCTTAAATAATGTGTTATCCTGACTATGGCTTCACAACATTTTAATTATTTCTTTCTGGCCACCTAAAATATTTTCTTCTTCACTTGGGAGCTCTGAAATTTGGTCATGACATTCCTGGGAGTTTTCATTTTGAGATATCTTTTGGGAGGCGGTTGATGAATTCTTTCAATTTCTATTTTACCCTCTGGTTCTAGGATATTGAGACAATTTTCCTTAATGATTTCTTTCTTTCTTTCTTTCTTTCTTTCTTTCTTTCTTTCTTTCTTTCTTTCTTTCTTTCTCCCTTACCTTCTGTCTTAAATAGATACTAAATATTAATTCCAATTCAGAAAAGTGGAAAGGGCTAGGCGATAGAAGTTAAGTGACTAGCCACTGTCACACAGCTAGGAAGTGTCTAAGGCCAGATTTGAAACAAGGACCTCCCATTTTTAGGCCTGATTCCCAAAGCACTGAGCTACCTAGCTGCTCCCTTGATAATTTCTTGAAATATGATGTCTAGCTATTTTTAAAATTACTATGACTTTCAGGTAGTTCAATAATTATTAAATGATCTCTTCTGAATCTATTCAAGGTCAGTTGTTTTTCCAATGAGATATTTAAGATTTTTTTCCTCTTTTTTTTTTCTTTTAATTTAATTTTTATTGTTTCTGGTGACTCATGGAGTCATTAGCTTACACTTGCCCAATTCTGATTTTTAAAGAGCTATTTTGTTCAATGAGCTTTTACACCTCCTTTTCCATTTGGCCAATTTTGTATTGTAAGAACTTCTTTTCTTCAGTGAATTTTTGTGATTGCCCAATTCTGCTTCTTAAGGAATTATTTTCAATAAATTTTTTTGCCTCTTTTTTCCCATTTGACCAATTCTGATTTTTAGGAATTTCTTCCCTTCTGTGGATTTTTATGCCTCTTTTACTGTTTGGCCTATTTTTTAAAAAAATATTATTTTCTTCAGTATTTTTATATATCCTTAAACAGGCTGATGACTCTTTTTTCATTATTTTCTTGCATCACTCATTTCTTTTCACAATTTTCTTTCTACCTCTCTTATTTGATTCTTAAAATCCTTTTTGAGCTCTTCTAAGAATTCTTTTGGGGCTTGAGGCCAATTCACATTTTTCCTTAAGGCTTTGGATGTAGTTGTTTTGACATTGTTGTCTTCTGAATTTGTGTTTTGATCTTCCCTGTCATCAGTCTTTGTTGGGAGACTTTCAATGAAGAGAAAGGCACTATATCTTGAGATAGCTGATTATTCTAGGACAGATCTGATTGTTAAGAAGTCTTTCAGGATATCAAGGATAAATTTGTCACTTGGCCACTTTCACTCATTACATCTAGAAACAAATCAGAATCCCTCTTTCCCATGATAATCCTTCAAATAATGGCACAACACACGGTCCTAATGCCTGGGATCATATGGATTGTTCTAAGGGTTGAACTCCAAAGAATTATTTTTTCTTTTCCTTTTTGTGCTCTTTCCCATAATTTACTCTGGGTAGTCTTCACATGTCCAGTTTCCAGTGATATGCATAAAAGGGGCCCCTAGTTTTTCTGTTTCTATGAACTAATTTCTATGAACTCACTCAAGGTAACAAATTTATACCAGATATAGGACAGGTATTATTTCACTTTGCAGAAAATGTACTAACAGTCAAAAAAGCACTTATAAGAGCATATAGATATAGCAAATGCATAAAACACTCACAGTAGTTCTCCTCAGAAGGAACTAAATTTAGGATTTCTAGCAGGACAAAACTCCAACATTCTGTTAAGTCTCAGATTTTCCTTTGTAAAATAAACACAAATGCAATGTTGTTTTCCCATATTGGTCATGTCCAGAAATGTCACTCCAAAATCTGTAGCATCTTTTGTGACTTGGACTATCAGTAGAAGGCAAACATGATTTGGAGATACTGGATAGGCAACTTCTTCCTATCAGATCTATATTATTATATAGATAATTTATTGTGATAGTGGAGGATGGCAAGGTGCCAATCTCCTTTAACTATATTGTGGTTTTAAGTTTCTTGCTGTTTTCCACCTGCAGCAGCAACCACATGAAAATTCTTTTCTTTCTCCAAGAGATATATTTGCTGCTTAGGGAATCCTGGACTTGGGTTACTCATTAGGCAACCCACAAGGCTAATGCAACCCAAGAAATCTCTTCTCAAGCTGGAAGGCTAAGTTCTGGCATCATACTGTTAAGAGAATAAAAATTCTCTTTTCTATACAAGAGATCAGAGTTCAATTGCCCAAGATCTCTCTCTGTCTCTGTCTCTGTCTCTGTCTCTGTCTCTGTCTCTCTCTCGCTCTCTCTCTCTCTCTCTCTCTCTCTCTCTCTCTCTCTCGCTCTCTCTCTCTTTCTCTCTCTCTCTCTCACCATAAGGATAATCACATGATAGCCTTTTCCATGTACTTCTGTAAGACCTCTTGATACTTTCACATGACAGTCCCTGTTAGTGCATTATCTTGGGTTAGGAATGTCTATTCTCAAGAGCTCTTCTCCTCTCTGGCCTTGTGAGTAAGCATAGGCCTGCCTTTGCTATATATTTCTGCCCAGTAACACCATTAACTGCTCAGGGAGAGAGAATGAGAAGCAAGACACTTTCCTCTACCCTATTATATTCTGGAATAAAGGTACAAGGGGAAAAAAAGGAGAAAAAAGTCTAAATTCTTCACTTTAAAAAAAAAAAATCTTACCTTCCCTCTTAGAATCAATACTATGTATTGGTTCCAAGGCATAAGATTTGTAAAGGCTAGGCAATGGGGATTAAGTGACTTGCCCAGGGTCACCCAGCTGGGAAGTGTCTGAGGCAATATTTGAACCCAGGGCCTCCCATCTCTGGACCTGGTTTTCAATCCACTGAGCCATCTAGCAGCCCCCTAAATAGTTCACTTTTAAATGCTCTTGCAAAAGAGATTACTTCTCTGATAGAATATCATCTTCTTGGGTCCTAATCTACCAAATCATCTTAAGATGTGAACCCAGGACCTTCCATCTCTAGGCCTGGCTCTCAATCCACTGAGCTATCCAGCTGCCCCCTAGCTCTAGTTTTTAAGAAGCTTTTCTCTTATTTTTTCTATTAGCAAATATTTATTTTATCTCTTTGTTTCCTTTGGGGGGAAAAACCCCAAATCCTTATAATAATATGCACAATCAAGTAAAAATAATTTTCCACATTGGCCATGTCCAGAAATATATCATCACTTCTCTCCCTCAGGAGGAAGACAACACTCTTCATCTTCAGTTCTCTGCTATCACGCATGGTCATCCTGTTGATCAGTTTTTTGTTTTTTTTTTTTAACCCTTGTACTTCGGTGTATTGTCTCATAGGTGGAAGATTGGTAAGGGTGGGCAATGAGGGTCAAGTGACTTGCCCAGGGTCACACAGCTGGGAAGTGGCTGAGACCGGGTTTGAACCTAGTGTTGATCAGTTTTTAAGTTTTTCAGAGTTGTTTGTCTTTAGGATATATATACAAGTTGTTCTCCTGGTTTTTCTTCCTTCATTCTGCATCAGTTATATAAGCTTTTCTAGGTCTTTCTGAAACTATCTTCATTATTTCTTGTAGCACAATAGTATATTATTACATTTATATAGGAAAATTTATTCAGCTATTGATGGGCATACCTTTAGTGTCCAGTTTTTTGACAATACAAAAAGGTACTACAAATATTCTGGTACACTATATGTCCCTTTTTCTCCTCTATCTCTTTGGGGCATAGGACTAGTAGTGCTATTGCTGAGTCAAAGGGTCTACATATTTTGGAGTATAGTTCCAAATTGTTGTCCAAATGTCTGGATCAATTCACAATTCTAACAACAATGCCTTTTTGTGTCTGCTTTCCAATGGTTCAGACATCCAACATTTAGCATTTTCCTTTTTGTCATCTTTGCTATTCTGATGGGTATGAAGTAGAACCTCAGAGTTGCTTTAATTTTCATTTCTCTAATTATTAGTGATTTACAGTTTGAATTTTTTTCCACCTCTTGGAGGTATTTGGTGGTGTGATATAGTAGAAAGAATGCCAGGCTTGGAGTCAGAAATGCCTGAGTCTTTAGACAAATTGAGCCTTAGACTTTTGTTAGCTGTGTGACCCTGGGTAAGTCACTTAATTTCTATTTGCCTCAATTTCTTCAATTGTACAAATGAATTAATAATGGGATCCATCTAACAAGGTTGTTGTAAGGATCAAGAGATAATATTTGTAAAGTGCTTAGCATTGTACCTGGCACATAGTAGGGGGTATATAAATCCTTATTTCCTTCTTCCCTTGAAAACTGCTCATATCCTTGGGAAATTCATCAGTTAGGGAATTATTCTTATTCTTATAAATCTGAATCAATGCCTTATACAGTTGAAAAATGAGATCTTTATCAGAGAAATTTGCTACAAAGATTTCCCCCCTAATTTACTGTTTCTCATAATTTTAGATGCAAAAAGGTTTTAATTTTATGGAATCAGAATTGCCTATTTTATCTTCTGTGGGACTGTCTCCCTTGTTTGGTAGTTGACTGTTTCCCTATTCATAGATCCAAAAGGAAATCTCTCCCTTATTCTTCTAAACTGTTTATGTTATAAACTTTTATAACTAATTTATCCATATAGAACTTAAATTGGCATATGGTATGAGATATTGGTCCAAACCTAATTTCTGCTTAATTGTTTTCCTGTTTTCTAAGCAGTTTTTTTTTTTTAAGATGAGTCATTATCCTAATAGCTGTGGTCCTTTGGATTTTATGGATCTCTGGGGTACTAGGTTTTGTTTCTGTACATTGTGTCACTAGTCCATTGTACTAATTGACCTATTTTTTAACAACATCCAAATTTTTGGGAGGGAGATGATTGCTGCTTTGTAGTATAGTTTGAGATCTGGCACTGCTAAGTCACCTTTCCTTCTCACTATTTTTCATTACTTGCCTTGAGCTTTGTGATCTTTTGTTCTTTCAGATAAATTGTTTTTTTCTAGATCTTTAAAGTAATTCTTTAGTATGGCACTGAATAAAAATATTTAGGTAGTATTTTCACTTTGATTACTCTGGCTTAACCTACCCATGAACAATTAATGTTTCTCTAACAAATTCATAGAAGTCCATTTCTATAGAGTTTTATGGTTGTATTCATATAGTTCTTTCATGTAGGGGGAGTACTATATATTTTGTATTTTCAATGGAATTTCTCTTTACTGTAAAGCTTTGTTGCAATATATAGGCATTTGTGTCTTGCATGAATTCATTTTATATCCTGCAACTTTGCCAATTATTTCAATTAATTTTTAATTGACTAAGAAATTTTTCCTTATCTCAAATCTAAATTCGTCTCTTTAAAACTTTTATTCGTTTCTCCTAGTTCTGTCTGTTGGAGCCAAATAAAACAAGTTGAATTTCTTCTCCACATGGTAACCCTTCAAATGTTTGAAGACGGCTATTATGTACTGCCAAGACTTCTCTTTTTCAGGCTAAACATCTTCAGTTCCTTTAGTTGATCCTTATATGGTATGGACTTGAGGTCTTTTATTAATCTGGTTACCCTTCTCTGAACGTTCTCTCTGGCTTATCCAGTTGTTGTCCTTCCTAAACAGAATATTCCCAGGCAGAGTACAGAAAGACCATTACTTCCTTATTCTTGGAATCTATAGGCTTCTCTTAATGCAGCCCCACTTTACATTAGCTTTGTTGGCCATCATCTCACATATGACTTATGTTGAGCTTGCATTTCCCTAAATTCCCCAGATTTTTTTCCAGGACAAACTATTGTCTAAGCATATCACCTCCAACTTGTACTTCTGGAGTTGACTTTTTTTTTTTTTAAACCCTTACCTTCCATCTTAGATCAATACTGGGTATTGGTTCCAAGACAGAAGAGTGGTAAGGGCTAGGCATGGGGGTTAAGTGACTTGCCCAGGGTCATACAGCTGGGAAGTGTCTGAGACCAGATTTGAACCCAGGATCTCCCATCTCCGGGCCTGGCTGAGCCACTTAGTGCCCCTACCCAGAGTTTCCTTTGCAAATGGAAGAATTTTACATAATTTTTGGTTTCTATATTAACGACAAAAAATCTATATTAAAGACAAAAAAAGTCATCTCAGATTCCATGTAAGCACTCAAGCCAACAAAGTATATATATATATATAATGTGTGTGTGTGTGTGTGTGTGTGTGTGTGTGTGTATGTTTTAAGATAAAACATAAAGGGTTTATATCTAGACCCAAAGCAAGACAATTCTCCTTCCCTCTTGTAGGCCTCCCCTTCCTCCCAGGAGACTTTAGGATGCTCAGTTCTACCCTGTGTCTGAAAGAGAAAACATGGGGTCAGTAGAGAGTGGATTCCTTTCCCCGAGTATGCATAGTCTACATAGCTCCCAGTACCTGTGGAGGGTGGAGGGGTTAGGTCTGGATTTCCTCTTCCAGATTATTGCTCTGGTTCTTATTACCCTGTGGTGCTGGCTCCTGCTTGGTTCTGGACCATCTTTTTTTTTTTTTCCACAGGAGGTTTGTCCTTAGAATTCCTCTGCTTTTTCAGGAACTGCTCTATCACTCTAACATCCCTGGTCCACTGCTGTTGCCTTGGTTCTGTTGGTTCCTACCTCGACCCAGAAACTCCTCACTGTTCTCCTGTTGTCTCTAATGGCTGCCATCTCTAGGATCACTGGGTTCCCTCTCTTGGGACCACATGGTTCCCTTGGAAGAGAATCACAGACGCACAGGCTTCTCTTCTAGGGAGCCAAGCCAACGTCTGCGAGTAGCCCTCTCCTCCCTGCATCTTGTAGCTCTGCTTCTCTCCATCTGTTTCTAGAAATCTCTGCTCTCTTGTTCAAATCCAAGGGCATATCCCAATTGCAAGGCAACCCCTGGCTCAATCCATCGTTCTCCAACTGGGTTGAAATGAGGACATTCATACTATGTATATATAGTAAGATTTTTTTTTTGAAGAGACTATGTGAACTCCCCAACCAAGTTATGTTTTTAAAAGATGTGTGTAGGAGACAGAAAAAAAGCCAGATATAGGTGACTAGAAATGCACAAAACAGGCCTGAAAAAAATGGTGTCAGGCGTACTGAAACTCAGAATGACCTGGAGCTGGTGAAGGAAACTAAGGACTACAAAAAAGAAGGAAAAGAATAAGCATTTACAGAGTGCCTACTATATACCAGGTACTTTTTAGCGAATTTTATTTCATTTGATCCTCACAACAACCCTGTGAGGTAGGTGCTGTTATCATTTTAGAGTTGAGGAAACAGAGGTAGACAAGTTGTTTAAGTGACTAGCCCAGCCCGTTAAGGCTCTGAGGCTGAATTTGAATGCAGATCTTCCTGACTCAAAGCTCAGGTCTCTATTATGCTACTTTTATGTGATTGTTTCCCAGATCTATTGGAAGAAAAAAAGATAAAAGAGGGAAAGGACCTCTATTTGGGGGTAGACGACAGGATGATGACAATTTACCAAAGAGACAAGGCAGAGCTGCTTAACTTAATTTTGTACACACAGAATTACCCATGTGCTAAAATAATAGAACAAAAATGACTAATAGGGAGTTAAAACCCAAGAAAAAGAGACAGCAAGGCAGGTTTTGATTCCAAGGAGTAGTACAATGAACTCAATTAATTCAAATCATCTAGCCCAGATGAACTGCCTTCCTGAATCGTGAAAGAACTGAAAATTTTGATTACTAAGAGACTCTCAGTAATATTTAAAAGATGGAAAACAAGGGAGGTACCACAAGAATAGAGAAAAATAGATGTCCTGATCTGAGAGAGAGAGAAAAAAAAGAAACAGTCTGAAAAACTACAAATCAGTGAGCTTTTCTGGGAATTCTGGGAAAATTCTAGAATGGATCATTAAAGAGATGGTTGATGAACATCTAGAAAGTGAAACTGATTACAAAGAATTCTGGGAAAGTTCTAGAATGGATCATTAAAGAGATGGTTGATGAACATCTAGAAAGTGAAACTGATTACAAAGAACCCCACACCCTGGCTTCATCAAACATAGATTATGCCAGACAAACCTCACTTCCTTTTTACCTAGATTTTAGGTTTTTTCATACCATTGTTGGGGGGTGGAGTGGGGAAATGGAGAGAAGTGGACTAGATAGATGATTATAAATGATCAGAAAGGTTTAGAACTGGTTGGATGATCAGATTCACAAAGTGATTAACTGTCCAATATCAATGTGGCAAAGATCTCCAATGGAGAACCCAGAGCTCTGTGCTTGGCTATTTCTGGTTAACCTTTTATATTAATGACTTGGCTAAAGGAATTGATGTTATAGTCATCAAATTTCTAAATGATACAAAACTAGGAGGGAGACATGGATAATAGTCAGGATCCAAACAAAAACTAGACTGAATCTGCTTTTAAGATGAACTTAATAGGGATAAATGTCAAGTCTTGCACTTGTTTCCCCCACCTCTCCCCAGTCAACTTTATGAGATGGGGGATTCATGAATAGACAGCAAATGTTCTGGAAAAGAACCAAGGGTCTCAATGGACTGAAAGCTCAATGTGATCAGCCAAAAAAAGCTGATTCAGTCTTTGGGATGAATTGAGAGGCATAGCTTCCAGGAAAAAAAGGGAAGAGATGATCCCATTATAATTCTGCCTTTGTCAGAAGTTATCTGTCTAGGTCTAAAAGTAACAACTTTTAAAAAGGACATTGATTGATTAGCTGGAGTGTATCTAGAGAAGTGCAACCCAACTGGTCAAGGTCCTTGAAATATGAATTTCAGTTGAAGAAACCAAGGATGCTTAGCCTGGAAAAGAGAAAACTCAGGATGGGAGTGGGAGGGGCACATGATACCTGTTGAGTCTAGAAGAGGAATTATGTTTGTTCTCTTTGGCCCTAGAGCAATGTGCATGGGTAGCAAAGTAGCTAGATTTAGACAGATTGTCAGGAAAAACTTCTTAACGATTAAAGTTATTCAAAGGTTGGAATGGGCTGCCTCAGAAGGTGGAGAGTTCCTCCTCCTTGGAGGTCTTCAGGAAGGGAAGGGGCTGGATGATTAGATATGTTCTAGGGAGGTTTTCTTTTGGGTATAGATTGGACTAGACTGACACTGGGGTCCCTTCCAACTCTAATTCTATGATTCTGTGGCATTGGTGACATAATAAAGGCCTCAGCAATAAGTGGCACAGAGGATCTAGGTCAGAGCCCAAGAGTATACCTCCAACATTCCCAAATATAAGACTTCAGATTTTTGTCTTTACCTATTAAAATTCATCTTATTAGATTAGGCCCAAAGTTTTAGGCTGTTGGGAATTTTTTGAATCCCAGATCTGTCATCTGGTATGTTAGCCATTCCTAAGAACCTTTGTATTATCTCTTTGCCTAAGTCATTGATTAAAAACTGTTAAGCATCATTGATCCCTGGAGCACTCAATTAGAGATGATCTTCCAAATTGGCACAGAACCATTACTAAATCCTTTTGGGTTCTAGCCATTCAATTATTTCAGAATTCACATATCTTTATGTATATGTTTCTCCATCTTTTTGACAAAAATAGAATGGGAGGCCTTGCCTAATACTTTGCTAAAATCCTGGTAAACTATAGATACAGAATTACCTTGATGTACCATCTTAGAAATCCTGCTGAAAATAGAAATGAGATGCTGTGACTTGGCCTCCGGCTCCCCTCCCACAATCCAAGTGTTCTGGGTTCCATTTTCCTTTGCATATTCCAGTATTCCTTTTGTAGCCCAACTGTCCTAAGCTACCAGTTTTCTTCCAACAACTCTAGGCCTCTTAGGCCTCTATCTACCCTTCCACAGCCCAGAGGCCTAAACACCAATATTTTCCCATAGCTGTCTTGGATCATCAGTTTCCCTCCTATAATTCAGGTACCCCCTCCCCACCCCATCTCATTCACATACGCAGACACCACGCAATATATGGCTTTACTCCTTTATCACCACTTTCACTGTCTTCTCCAGACCTGAAGCTGGGCCTGGGAAAATCTCATCCGGCCTCCCTGGCAAGACCTAGGAAATGAGTCCCACTCTAGAGTCCTCCATGCCTTTCCCACTCTGGGGCTAAGAGCATTGAAAAGGGCTCTGGGCTGGCCTTTTTGCCTAGCATCTCCATGGCCCGATCCTGCTGGGCTCCCTTGGTGGGAGGCCCTGAATTTTTAAGTACTTCTCCAGCCCCCGTTGGGGGCAGGTGTCTGGCCTTCTGGCCCTCTAGGCAGGGGGAAAGGCTACTTAGCCACTCCCAGGGCACTCTTCATGGCTTCATACACCACGTAGCTGATGCCCACTGCTGGCAGCACTTTGAGGAGAGTGGGTGTCACCCCCCGGTACAGGCCAGGCATGCCCTGCTGGGCTAGGATCTTTCCAAAGACACCTCGCATGGTAGGATTGGAGCCCTCCACAGTGTCTGTGAAGTGTGGGGGAAAAGGGAGCATCAGTATCAGAACAAGAAGCCATGTGCATCCAGGGGTCCCTCTCTGTCCCGAATCAAGGGACCAAGTGAAAATAGGATTAGATTTACAGGGCCCAGAGAATTGGACAAGCCACAGCAAAGAGGAAATTAAGGAAATCCAATCTCCCACCCTTAAGTGTTTCCTGTGGCCTGCTTTGGTCCAATAGGCTCCTAGCCTTCCCTTCCACAATTCTGTTATCCTGGGTCCCCAGCTTCCTTCTGACACTGGAAGGATCTCAAGTCCTTTTCTATAACATGGAACCCAGATGATCTGAGCCCCTGGTACCCACTGGAATTTTGATAAAAGTAGGTGTCTTAATGTTGGAGAGGTAGAGGCCAAACTAGAGGGTGTCTTACCTTGGGCCTGCATCCTTGTCCGTACCAGTGTCAGAGGGTAGCTGGCCACCTGGCCACAGGTGCTTGACAGTGTGGCAGACAACAGGCTGACCATCCCGCTGGGATTTTCTGCGTCAAACCCTAAGTAGAGCCAGACCCACCTGAGCGACTATAAGGAGGGGAAAAATTGGAGGGGGCAGTGTTGGGCCAAAAGATTTCTGTGTCCTTGAGTGCCCTTGTCCTTCCTTAGCCCTTCCCCTTGCCCTCGATGAACCCCCAATCCCTTCACTGAGACCACACTCCCTCAGTGATCCCCTATCCCATCACTGGGAGGCCCAGGGCAGCCCCTGCCCTGGGGCCCCTGACCTCATAGACCGTCAAGTCGGTGCAGGCATAAGGCACAATGCCCATCATGTTGGGCAAGTAGCCCCGGTAGAAGGCTCGGGTCCCCTCACGTTCTAGGATCTGGAAGGCACAATCCAGTAGCCCTTTATACTGGCCTGTCCGCCGGAGCATCAGCCGGGTCTTCAGCACCTGGAGTTGGAGTCAGAGGATCTGGGTTCGAATCCATGCTCTGCTACTTACTAGCCGTGTGATTTCAGGCAAGTCCCTTAATTTCTCTGGCCCTCAATTTCCTCATCTATAAAATATTCAAGTTGGACTAGATGGTCTCTAAAGTTTCTTCTGGCTCTAAATCTTATGTTTCTATGAGATGCCTGGGCCTGGACAATATCCTTGTGGGACAGGAGGGTTTGGACCCCCTGCCCCCAACTTGTCATGCAGGGTGGGAATACTGTAGACAAAGCCCCAGAGAGAACGGCATGACTTGAGAGGCTCTGGGAAAATAGGGTCCTCAAGCCAGCCCCATCTTGCCTAATAATTACCCATGGGAGAGGCAAACATGGATTAGGGGCTCACCTCCATGGGATTGATGAGAGTCTGGGAGATAGCCACCGCCAGGGAGCTAGCCAGGATTCTTTCATGAAAGGGCTGTGAGGTATTCTGGTTGCAGAAAGAAGTCTTACACTGTGGAAGGTGAGTAGGTGACAGGGGAGCAGGGTATAAGGGAAAAGTCAATATTCCTTTCTCTACCCTCAGATCTCCTCCCAACTCCTTCCCAAGAATCCTCTCCCTAATCCCACTCCCCAATTTTTTTTCTTCACCTCCCGTACCCTCAAGATCATCCCTGTAACTTCTTGCTTCTTTAATCCCAAAAGGCTGGACAGAGGAAAGGGTAGGAGGGGACTCCATTTGTGGGTACAGTTGGACAGGGAGTGATCAAAAGAATGGGCACCTGGAGGGTTGCTGGAAAGAGAGGGATGGACTAGGACTAGGTTCAGAGTCAGGGCTGAGTGAGGGATAGTACAAACATTAAGGGTGAATGACTGGCCCCGGGTCAGAACCAAGGGGAGAGTTAGGGTAAAGGTAAGAGCAGAGGTTGAGAGGGATGGTCAGAACCTGGGTCAGGGGCAGATTTGGGGTCTAGGAACAGGTGAAGGTATAGTCAGGGGTCTGTGCAAGCATGAAGGCATAGGTCAAGGTCAGAGTCCAGGGGGATGTGGGAATAGCCTCAGCCTCTCCCCCCACCTGCTCAAAGACGGAGAACTTGATGGCGTACTCTGGTGCAATTTTGAGCACATTGATGCCATTTCCCCGCCACAGGGAGCGGATTCCTCCTTCTTGGATCATGCTCCGCATCCCCCCCAGCAAATTCATGATGTTTGTTTTGGAGGCATAGACCTGGGGACACAGGGAGAAGATGTCCCCATCCTTGTGCTTAGCCCCATCACCATCCCATCCCAGGATATCATTCTCACAGCCGTACCCAGCCCACCCTATTCCTCATCGCCGTTCCCATCCACGTCGCTATCCTGCCCTCAACCCTGGCTCCAGCCTTGCCCCAGACCAGTTCCCCATTATGTATCCCTGGCCTATCCCCACCTGCATGAAGACTTTCGCCCTGTCCAGTGGGGCTGTCCCAGTACGTGACACAGCACCAGCCACAGCCCCTGAGACCAGAAACTTCCACCAGGCTGCTTGGTTGGTCTCCCGCAACACTTCTACCGGGACCATCAGCTGTTCACCGGTGTCCAGGACCTGGCCAGACCAAGTCCCTGAGTCCCCATAAAGCAGCTCAATACCTCCGACCACGGAAAACTGTCCCCCAAACTTTAATGATTGGGGTCGAGAGGATCCTGAGTGGTGGTCTCCTCAGTGACTGCCTCTTCAAGGAGACATTTTGGATTGAGAGAGAGTGCTGCCCTTGCCCTGGCTTTGCCATCCTCACCCCCTCTCTGCACCATCCCACGAGTGCCATCCTTCCCTCTGGCATCTAGCCCAGCAGCTGGACGCTGGGCGTGCTCCTACAAGAGCTCTATGGGGAAGACATGGGCGATGTGACCTTTGGCTCCCCTCCCCAACCAGGACTGGAGGCCTTGGATTCCTAGTCTGAACTTGGCCCTGTGAGTTTACCTGCTGTTTCTCCTGGTGGTACGGGTGGGCCTCAAGTCTCTGGGCATAAGATTTGGGATCCCTAGGATGGGTTTCCATGTTGGGTGGGAGGGCTGGAGAGGGGATAGGAGAGGCTTAGGACAATGGGTTTCCTCCGGGGGCTCTAGCGATCTCCTGCTTGGCCACTCCGGAGCACAGGAATGAAGGGGGCTGCCTTGGAACCCTAGCTTCCCTGGGGAGGACCCATGATATCACAGAAGCTTTGGTGAAGTCACCAAATTCTGTTGCCATGGGGACTGGAATGACATTTAACTTAGGGGAGTGAAATTTCCCAAAGTTGCAGACCTATAGAATGTCTGAGCTGGGAAGGCCCTTAGAAAAAAGTCAGTCCAACTTCATTGTATTGTTTTTATTGATAATGTTTAATAATAATAATTAATAAATGATATTAATATTAAAATTCTCTAAGCTTTTTGGGCCAGCCCAGGTGATTAGAAATGTTATTCCTTTCCCTTTAAAATGGGTCTTATATTGTTAAAGATAGTTCAAGTTTAGTGCTTTAAAATTTACAAATTTCAGATTCACTTTGCCTCATAATAACCTTGTGAGGTAGGCATTGCAGGTACTATTATCCCCATTTTACAGAAGAGAAAACTGAGGCTTCGGGAGGTTAACTGACTTGCCAGATTCACACAGCTAATAAAGGTCAAATTCAAATTTAAATTTGAATCTCTGTCTTCTGACTCAAAGTTCTGTGTCATCTACACAGTAAGATACCACCAACTTCTAGGAGGACCTTTTAGAGATCATGTGGAAAGGCTGCCTTTTTGTATGTATCCTGAAACCCTCCCCTCCACCTTTGCTGTCAGTCTAGGGAAGCCAAAGGACCTCTTCTTAGAATCATGCTATTATATGCATGAAATTACAGAGGAAACATTATATTGAAATGGTTATCAAAATATTTTAAAAATTAATGAATCCCCTGAAATCCAAGGACCCTAAGGTCCATGGAACCCTGGTTAAGAATCCCTGGCTTTAGCCAGTCCCATCATTTTACAGATTGTGGTAGGCAGGTCTCTTGCACTGCCTGGGTCCAATTTCCTCATCATTGTGGAGTTCTAACCTATGAGTCAGAGATTCAAAGAATGTCATAGCTAGAAAGAATCTCAGTGATCATGTTTCCTCAAAGATGGGGAAACTGAGGCCCAAAGAAACTTATCTGAGCTCAGTCAACTAGGAGGCATAAGCTAGGATTTAAACACAGGTCAAATCTTGAGAGGCAAAAAGTGTCATACTTGGAATTCAAGCACCTGGGCTTAAGTCTTTGTTCCTAACTCACTGTATGAGCTTCCTTGAGAATATTCCTTCTCTAACTTTGGATCTCAGTTTCCCCATCTTTGAGGAAGTAGGGTCATTGAGATCCTTGCAAGCTCTGACTCCTAGGTTAGGTCTCCACAATGCTGAGGAAATAGGACCCAGGCGATGCAAGGGACCTATCTACCACAATTCATACAATATTTTTCTAGCATTTTGTGCCATTTCCATGTTTTTGTCCCTCACCCTACCCTGGGCACCTTCCCAAAGGCAGACATTGGAAGCTCCTCTTCCTTTTATCTATGCTCCAGGGCAGAACAATTAGGTCCAGGTAAAGGGCTTGGGATGTCAACATCTGGGGTTGGGGGGTGTTTTCTGCCTGCCAAGGCCCTCCAGCCCGTGGTCTTAAGCCTCAGTCTATCTGCTGACCTGTGCAAAGAGGCGACAGACTGCCTTATTGGCTCAAAGCTCCCAGTTCTGGGGTAGAAGGAAGGAGGCTATTATCACCCACAAGTACCTACCACCAGCCTCTTCCTGAAGAAGGGCTCTGGGCCTGAAGAATGGTAGGCTGTGATGCAGTAACATCTACTAAGCTTCCTGGGAGACTCTTCCTACATCAACTGCACCTGAGGCAGGAGCCAATCCTCTGCTCTTACCAAACCTTCCCCCTCCCATGACCTTGCCTCAGACACAGTAATTCCTATTTACAATTCTGCTCCAAGGATGGTAAATTTTGCACAGAGGGGTTTCACCCAGGTCAGTGCTGAAGCCCCCTCTAAACCCTCCTCCCCCCCCCAAATAAAGACACCACACGGGCTGGCCCTGGGGACTTAGAAAATGTATTCATTTGTTTCCCTTTGAAATGGCGCACACACAGGCAGATAGATTGGGGGGTGGGGGCGTATGAGTGGAGGAAGAGGGACCTCTGGATACTGCCTCTCCACAGGTACTAGATTCTCTGCTTTCAGAGGGAGGAGATCTTTAATACCTTGATTCTCAGACCTTTCCCTCCCTCAGCCTCAGAATCCAGCTATATAATACAGTATATACAGAGGTTCCCTGGAGGATGGGGGTTTTCATGTGTGTATTTGTGTGTGTGTGTGTGTGTGTGTGTGTGTGTGTG
>NC_058130.1:713092076-713175952 GCF_016433145.1 Gracilinanus agilis | reverse complement strand
GCAGACCCAGAAATTGACTGAAGATTTTCTGACTCTAAATCTCCATTTTTCCCCACTCTCTCCTGTTCTTTCTAGAAGTAGAAGCATGCCACTGGGAACTAGACCATAAGCTGGTACACAGACCACCTTTCTCACTCTGCTTGGGAGATGGGGGAGATTGAGGACTAGGATTATTATATTTTAGCCTCCTCTTACCTACTTCATAGGGGCCAAAACCCAGCTTTTGAAGTCCCCTAGCCCTCTCTGGATAGCTATATTAGAAACAAGCCTGAGCTAAAATAACAATCGCTCCCATTTTTCTAGTAGTTCAAGGTTTACAAAGTCCTTGTTTCATAACCATCCTTGAGGTAGGTAGTACAAACAATATTGCCATTCTGTTGGTGAGGAAATTGTCTCAGGAGGGGTAAAAACGAGGCACAGTATGTGGTCACAGAAAAGATTTTGAGTTAAAGGCTCAAGTTTGAATCTTAGCTCTGCCAATTATTAGCAGAGTGGCCTTGGCAAATCTCATGGCCTCCAAAATGGGGATAATAATCCTTGCACAACCTGATGCTAGTTATGTGGCCTTGAGCTAGTCTCTTCAACTTTCTGAGCATACACAGGGGAGGAAGTCCAGCTCATGAGAGATGCACTCCCTGAGAGATCCTGCCCTTGCCTCAGCCTTTTCTAAGCAGGAAGGAGGCTGGAGGACTGAGACTGGACCCCCACCTCTTAACACACACATACAAATCTGCCAGCATGGAGGCTAGGCAGGATGGACCAACACCCCACCCCCACCCCCACCCAGCTCTGTGTTTACATTCCAGGCATCAGGCTCACTAAGTCCCATGACCAAAAGGCTCAAGGAAGAAAAAGCCAAGTGGGCACAGCTTCCCCAGGGAGCTATGTTCTTGCTAGGTGGGACTAGCTCAGCTGTCTCCCAATAAGTAGTAGCCTGTTGATTACTGAAGAAAGGAGGAAAGGAAGGGCTAAACCCTGGGGTCTCTCCTAAGAGGTCCTTGAGAAGAGTTATGTGCCCTAGGACTCTCTAGATGGCACTAAATGCTTCCCCACCCCCCACATTTGACCCAGTTTGGAAAGGCAGTACAGAATGGTGTAGAGAGCCCTGGATTTGGAGTTAGGATCTAGGTTTGAATTCAGACTTGGCAACAGATGACTAGTGTGACCTTGAGCAAGCCCCTGGGCCTCAAAAATAAAGATAATCCATATACTTCTCTGGCCCTCAATCCAGGTCTCTGTAAAAGAAGGAGACTGAACTAGAATGTCTCTAAAGACTCTTCCGGCTCTTATATAAGTGCTCCTGTGATGGGATCTCTGCCCTTCAGGCTGTGCTGGTAGGCTCTTCACAGATATATTGCTTTGACTGTGTCCCCCCCCCCCCCCTTTCCATCCCTTTGCATTCATATACAGTTTTTCCTCCCCTCCCCTACTGGGTTCCATCAGAGCCTTAGGGATGGTGATGATGGAGAGGACCCTATTTCCCAAGGGGCTTTCAAAGATATTCTGGGATGATTCCAGACTCTGATGGGAACCAGGAGGAAAGACTTGTGAAGTGCCAGGCTGGGGGGAGGTACTGCTTGGAAGAGAGTATGCTCTTTTGGACATCACAGTGAGTCCTGCCCAGGGTGATTTGGGGCACTCCTTCCCAGCTTTGGGACGCTTCAGCAGGGACAAGCCAAGCAAAGAGAAGGCAGAAAAGGTGGCTCTTTGTCCTGGTGGGCCAGGCCTGGTGCTAAGTTCTGTTCAAGTAGGTAGCACTAGGGAGATGCTAGGCTGGGATTGGACACCACTAGGGGGTGATTCCAGACTCTGAAAGGTACAGCTGGGGCAGACCAGGGACCACTTCGAAGATATCTGACTGGGGAAGGGGGTGGAGGACTTGTCCCACGGGTGTCTATGTAGGTTTATAGCATCTCTCTGGCTGGGGATGGGATACCACTGACCTTTTTGCCCACTTGCCCACCACCTGCAGCAGTGCCCCTACCTGGCCGTCGCTGTCCGGGGTCCTCGCGCCCAGCCTGGCCAGCCCGAGGCGCAGCTCGTGAATGTCCACGCGGCCGTCCTTGTTGCTGTCCAGTTCATCGAAAAGGAGGCCCCATCGCTGCTGGCGCTCGGGGTCCCCGGATGGGGGGCTGCGGCCCGGGCTGGCCCTGGCCATGGTGGCACCGTGGCTACCGCCCCGTGCCTGACCCAGTGGCCGCCTGCCTCATGCCCCTGCCGGCTCGGCCCGGCCCCCTGGCCCTAGTGGGAAGGGAGGTGGGGATGGAAGGAGGGAAAAGGGAGGGGGTGGCCGGGGCTCAGCTGGGACTAAGAGGTTCCCCCTTCCCCCACCCCTCTCCCTACCCCCCCCCCCAGCCCGCGGGCCGGGCAGGGGCCCGCCCGCGGCCCCAGGCAAAGACTGCTTCCCTGAAGCAATCGTATCCCGCAGCTAAAGCCCAGACAGACGCCCCGGGACTGGAAGAGTGACCCGGAGAAGTAGGGAGGCTGGGAGCAAGGCTGGCTGGCAGGCAAGCAGGCAGGCAAGCAGGCAGGCTTTCGCTGCTTGTCGTCGCCGCCCGGTGGAGATCTGGTACAGCCTCCCCGCCCCCACTCCCCTTACCCTTGGCTCCGTGGGAGCAGAGAGCGGGGGATGGTGAGGAGCTGGAGAGCCTACACTCTTGGGTTCTGAAACGCTCCCCTGCCTTCTCCAGCCACGTGGGAGCCGGTGGTGAGGAGGGGGTGAGGAACAAGATTTTTGCACCGCTCCACCCCCTCTTCTCCCACCCGGTGGTAACTGGTTGCAGAAAGCGGAGGATCATGAAGGGGTCCTCCCTCTCGATACAGTATAAAAGAGAGTAGGGGATGATGAAAAGCTGGGATTCCTGGATTCTTGGTCTTCCCCTCCTCTCAGTCCAGTGGTAGCGAGGAGAGTAAGGAGACAAGAAGGCAAGACCCCTTTCTGAGGAAGAGCAGAGTGAAGGGTGGTGAGAAAGGGAGAGGCTAGAACTCTTGGGTTCTGGATCCTCCGTTTCTCCGCATGGGGGGGGGGGAGGGGGAACAGAGGATCATAGATTCAAAGCAAGAAGAGACATAAGAGGCAACCGAGAGCTGAGGATGGTGAAGAGCTGGGTGGGATGTTTTTGAGGAAATGGAGACAAGGATGCTAAAGAACTGGGTAGGGGAAGAATTTCTGGGCTTTGGTTCTCATCACGGCGGGGCGGGGGAGAGGGAAAGAGAGTGTAAGTTGGGCGCGTCAGGACTCCTAGATTTGGCGCATGAGGAAAAGCACCGTTTGGGAGTCGGAAAGCAGATTTAATGACAGAGGGTAAACCGAATATCAGGGTTCTTTCCAAAATCAGAAAGGTGAAGACGAGAGAAGATACTAGCGACCCACCGGGTCCCGGGAAACAAAAGCTGTTCAAGATACTCCTCCCCTTTGCGTGACTCAGTTTCCCACCTTCTGGGGAATCAACACCCCCTCCATTTGCAATGCGCCAGGGGAAAGAGCTCCAGGATCTGTCTAGAGTCGGATAATCTCCCTCAACCGATTCGGGTCATGGGGCCCCCACCTGACCAAATGGCTAATCCTCCCCAAATCTTGTTAAAAGGTCCGTTGTCGCCTGAAAACATGCCCGTCCGCTCTTTTCCAGGGCATAACTCTGCCCGAAACACGCTAGATCAAAGCTCGGCCTCAGCTCCTTCTCCGGCTCTCCATTGGCTCAGGCTCCCAAGGCTGTGCTCAGCCTCCTCAAGCTGACCCCCTGCCGGCACGAGCCTAAACCATTAGGCCCCGCCCAGCTCCGGAACTCCTTAAAGGAGCCGCGGTCCACAATGAACTCGGAGAATCCTGATTCTGAGAGTATCCCAACTCCTGATTCCATCTCCCTACTCCCTCTAAATGCAGGCCGCGTGTCTGATGGAAGCTCCCAGAATGGAAAGTATATTCATCATCTAGACCCCAATTTTCTGGTGCAATTTCCCATCTCCATCACTAGGAAGGTGTGCCTGGTTGGGGAAGGGGTAGAAGGAATTAGTTCATTGAGAGTGAGTGTAAGGACCCTGGGCAATTTCCTCAGGTTTAGAGTCAGTCAGTAAACACAAGCATTTATTAAGCACCCACTGTATGACAGTCACTATATTAAGCCCTGAGGATACAACAAAAGGCAAAAGACAGTTCCTGTTCTCTAGGAGTTCACAGTTTAATTGGAGAGACAGCATGTAAACTACTGTGTGCAGACCAGCTATATACAGGATAAAATGGGGCACCACTAAGATTAAGGGAGATCAGGAAAGAATTCTTGCAGAAGTTGGTACTTTAGCTGAAACTTGAAAACAAAGAAGCCAGAAAGCAAAGATGAGGAAAGAAAGTTCCAGGTATGGGAAATAGCCAGCAATAATGCCTGCAGGTAGAGCTGGAGATGGATTTTTAATTTAATTTATTTATCTTTTTGAACTGTGAGGAAGCCAATGGATGGAACTGAAGAGTGCATTGGGTGGGTGTGGTTAAGTTAGGTGGCTGAATGGATTAAAAGCCAGGCCCAGAGACAGGAGGTTCTGGGTTCAAAAGTGACCTTCATTTAACTCCTATTACTTAACCCTTACTGCTCTGCCTTGGAACCAATACAGAGTATTGATTCTAAGACAGAAAGTAAAGGTTTAAAAAAATTGTACATAGAGTTGGGGTAGTAAACTTTCTAGAAAAGACTAGGAAGGTAAGGAGGGGATCAGGTTGTAAATGCTAAGCAGTTGATCTTAGAAGTAATAGGGAGCCACTTGTTTAGTGAATGGGTTAGGGAGGATGGTATGGTCAGACCTGAACTTAAGGAAAACCATTTTGACAAATGAGTGGAAGATGGCCCTGTAGTAGGGAAAAACTGGAAGCAAGAAAATGAACCAGAGGGCTATTATAGTAGTTTAGGTGTGAAGTACTGAGGGTCTGCATCAGAGAGAGAAGGGAGCATTTTTGAGAGATATTGCCAAAGTAAAACAACAAAACTTAACAATTAATTGAATATGGAAAGTGAGAGTGAGGAATTGAGAATGACATTTAGATTTCTAGTCTCCCGGTAGGAAGATAGTGGTGTCCTTCACAATATTAGGGAAATTAGGAAGAAGGGCAATTGGGGAAAGAGAAATAATGAGTCTAGTTTTGGATATGTTGAGTTTATGATGTCTATAGGACAATCAGTTAGAGATAACTGATAGGGAAGAGCAGGGAGACTTTGCAGACCTTAAGGTAACTTGGTTCAGATTTTTTATTTTTTTAGTTCCTCTGTATATGCCCTTATATAGATATGTCCCTATAGGTAATAGAAGCAATGTGGTGTCATGGAATGAATGCTGGATTTGGAGTTAAGGTATCTGAATCTAAATCTCACACTTACCACTGCCTGTATAACATTGGACAAATCATTTTTTTTTTTTAAACCCTTACCTTCCGTCTTGGAGTCAGTACTGTGTATTGGCTCCAGGGTGGAAGAGTGGTAAGGGTAGGCAATGGGGGTCAAGTGACTTGCCCAGGGTCACACAGCTGGGAAGTGGCTGAGGCCAGATTTGAACTGGACAAATCATTTTAACCTCTCTGAGCCTGAGTTTCTTTATCCGTAAAATGAGGGGTTGGAGTAGGTGACTTCTGGGTTCCTTCAAGCTCCAAATTAATGAACTGATGATCCTATGTGCCTTAGTTGTCTTTACATAGGAGTACCCAATGAAGGCATTTTCCCAAGCCAAAGTTTCCAGTTAACATTTCCTTCCTTATAGGCATGGCTCAGAAGCATTTCCCCTCTTCCTTTATCATTAGCCACTAAACATCCAATTGCTGCCTGTCGGAATATGGTGGTGAATCCTCAGTCAGAGAACTCTTTGAACATTTTCCCTAGTAGATATGCTCCCCCTTACAGATGTCTTCCTATTTATTGGGATGTTCCATTCACATTACAGGTGTGTGTCATCCAAATGTTAAAATGTTATATCCTTCATAACATGTATATCTTCCCCTACAGGTGTGTGCTCCCTCTTACAAGTCTGCTCCTTATTTTAGGTGTTTCCCCCAACAAGTATGTTCCTATTATAATCATGGCTTCCTCAAATAACAAGTCAATTAATGTGTTAATTAATTGGTTATTTTGTAAGATAATAAAATAGTTGATTAATAAAGGTTTACTCCCTATTGATGGTTTTTGCTTCCTCCACTGCAGATATATGATGTATATTACCCCCAAAGATGTATATTACTCCAATGGGAACACCCCCATAAAAGATGTGACTCCTATAAGTTTTCTCTTTGGCCACAGGTGCATCCCTTATTATAAATGTGTCCTTTCTAAAATTTTGTCTCTCCATTTAAAGTAAGTCCCTCACCATGTATTTACTCATTAAAGGCTTGTTATAGCAGTGGGTCCTTCATTATATATTTTTATCACATTAGTGGTGCACATCCTTCCAAAATAAGTCTATGTCCCCTCAACAGGCATTCTTGTGTTTCCCATTATATATGTGTCTCCCATAGATTTAATCCCCTACGTTATATGCTCCCTAACAGATATGTGTTCCTTCCCGTCCCATTGGCATGATTTCCCACCCATTACTGATATATCTCATTACAATGGTTCCCCCCCCCACCCCTAAGCAGCTGTGTCTCCTTAACAGGTGTGTTTCCCATTATAGATGCAACCTCTGTGACCAGGGCATGTACCCCCAAAACGATCGTTCCACCTTACGTGTGTGTGTCCTCTGTTACAGGTGTGCCCAGTTTAGTCCCGCCCCTCACCTGGGCTCAGGTGCATAGACAGGAAGTGCGCTTCCCCTCCCAGGTGAGTGACTAAACTTTCCGGGTCACGTGAGCGGGTGGAGCCGGCCGAAGACGACTGTGGGACCGAAGGACCGACTGCCGGGCTAAGGACCCGAGCTGAAAGCTGGCGCCAGGTAGGGGGTGGGGCAGCGCCGTCCAGCTTTTCCCTTCTCTTAATTTCCTTCTTCGACCCCAGACCTTCTTCCGGGCCAAGCTGAGTTAATCTTTAATTCTAGGCTGGGAAGAACGGATGGGGGAGCTGGTAGGCGGGACTCCTGAGTTTCTTCTGGGCTGGGGACACCTGCCCTGCCGGGCTCCTGGGTCTGTTTCCTCCTTTTCCCTTCCCCCTCCTCCGTCTCGGGCTCTCTCCTTTCTTCCCTTCTTTTCTCCCCCTCACAGTAGCCTGCGATGAGATAGCCACTGGAGGATCCTGCAGTTTGGGAGCGGGAGCCAGGTCAGCGGCAGCATAGGCCTGGTTAGGTTCCCCAGGGTCCCATGGAGAGCAGCCCTGGCCTGGGCTTGTGCTTGGCACTGAGCCTGCAGCTATTGAGCCCCCGGCCCGTCTTGGCCCATGGTAAGTAACTTCCAGGACTGGTGCCTGGGTTCCCTATTCCTGGTCCAAAGTGGAGGGCAGGGTGGGTGGGTCCTCAACCCTCAGAGGAGGGGGCCAGATGATAGGTTAGATTTCAATGGGGATACCTTGCAGGACATATGGTTGGAGCTGGAGCCCAAGGACAGATCTTTTTGTTTTTTAAATATTAGTATTTTGTTTTTAAGGGGAGGGGTGAACCTAACCTGGGGTTCTGTACCCGAAAAAGGAAGCTAGTCCTAGTTGGAATTCCCATAAGAAGGATGAGGTCTTAGGTTGGAGAAATGAGCCAGGAGGCTAGGACATTTGGATCCCCTCTTAGGAAAGATATTAGAACTTGTGTCCCAAGAGTAGGTAGGGTTGGATGCCCGGATACCTGGGGGGAAAGAGAGGGATTCAAGCACTAGGGGAATAGGATTCTAGGATTTGGGGAAGAGGGTCAGGGTCTGGATTAAGTTTTGCCCTGGGTCTTCCCTTAGAGGAGAGAGGGTGGAGCTTAAAAGGGGATAAGAGCCTAGGAAACTGGGTAGGGGGAAATCTAGTCTCTGCTAATGAACTGGACACAGGTATTTTGGAATCCTTGGCCAACTGAAGCCTTGGGGAGTGGCTCAAATCATTCTTCCAGGAGCCTGGGGGGGGGGGGGTACAGTTTGGTGAGTCAGACTCTCCAGGTCTAAGTAGTAAAGGCCACGCCCACAGCCTGGGGTTGCTATGGCTGAGGGTGGACAGGGAAGGGGGGCTGTACAGTTAGTTTTGAGTGTGACTGACAGAACCCCTTCCTTTTGCTTATTCCCCTCACAGTTTCTAGATATACTGAGCATGAAAGCAACACTACCACCCCTTCTACAGCACCACCAGACAGCGGGGGGGCCCTGGTGAGTTTGCGGGGGGGCCCTGGTGAGTTTGGTGCGAGGGGAATGGTTCCACTGGTAATTGTGTAGTATGATGAGAAGAGCTGAGAATGGGGAGACAGGAGATCTGGATTTTAGTCACCTTGACCCAAATTCACTTGGCCTCTGTCCTCCTCATCTGTAAAGTAGAATGGGTAGTGGCAGCGGCCTCGGTGGTGGAAGAGGGACTTGATGTTCCTTGGCAGCTCAGACTGTTCAATGTTATAATGTTCTTTCCTATTGTTTTATATTGAAGCCCCATGTGTGGCAAATGGAGGGGTGGTGTCTAGATATGTGTGTAGGGGGGTGGATAAGGGAAGATCCACCCCTGCCTCCTCAGTGAGTGACTCCCCTCCTTCCCCCCCACCTAGTCCCAGGGTGCAGTCACTGCCATCATCACTGTATTCTCAGTCCTGGGTATCCTCCTCCTGGTAGTGGCACTGGTCCTGCTGGGTCGGAAACTTCGAGAGAAACGACAGACAGAGGGCACCTATCGGCCCAGCAGTGAAGAGCAGGTGGGTGCCCGGGCTCCACCGCCCCCAAACCTGAAGCTTCCCCCTGAGGAGCGGCTCATCTGAGCACTGCATCCCATTCTCACACATGACCCTGTACCCCATTTCTGGTTTTGGACCTGCCTGACATTTGGGCATTCACTCATTTTGATAATCCCCTTCTGGGAGCATCTGGAGTGACACTGAAGGCCTCAGATGCTAGGGGCTGGCAGGGAGTGGGCCAGGGGGCACTGTCTTAAGTTGCTGGTCACGGCCATCTTTACTGCACCATGAAGCCTGCTGCACACTTTTGACTTTGGCCTGTGGACCTTGGCCTGGAACTGACCACTACTGCTTTTCCTGACTTGGACTGTGATGGCCACCTGGCCCTCCCCAGATGACTTGCTCCTGCCTCTCAACCCTCATCTCCTTGCCTTTCAGTTGTCCCACGCGGCTGAGGCAGCCCCAGGTCCCCAGGACTCGAAGAACAAGGCGTGGGGCTGGGTGTCCTGCTGGGGTTAGAGTGGGTGCCAAAAGTTTGCGCCCCCTTCCCCTTTGTCGGGTGGGGGAAGAGACTTTGGTGGGCACTGAAAGTAAGCACACCTCTCCTCCCTCCCCGGGGCCATCTTGATTAACATTCCACCCTCCCCATGGCCACTGACTTTCTCAGGACTAATCTTCCCCTCCCAGTGAATAATAATAGGTATTTGAACTGAAAGGAGGTACTTGGAAAAGTCTTCCACCCCTTCCTGAAAGCCTTCCCCTTTCTTCCTATCCCTCTCCCCCTCCACCCTACCACCTTAGGCTACTACCTCCAATTCCCTAGAACTGCCCCTGGGAAGGGCTGCTTGATTTGTATTTTTTATAAAGATTCTCTTAAGGCCAAACCCAGCATTTTTATCTAGTAGTGGTTGGGGTGGGGCTGATGTCATTGGGGTTATGGAGGGGTGGTAAGTAATTAGGTTTTTCCCTAGCCACACCACTCAGCTCACCCTATAGAAAGATCCTTTTCTGCTATAAACCATGATTCTTTTACTAACCAGGGAAAACAGTTCCAAAGAGGTTTAGGGACTAGGTTCCATGCCCTACATTGATCCATGGATCCACTGATCCAGAGCAAGCAAAACAGAAGCTTGAGGGGTGCCCCAGCTAGATGCGGATAGTAATTGCCGTTTCTCGGATGCTTTAAAAATTTCCAAAATGCTTTGCCTACATGATCTCAATTGAGCCTAACCACAAGCTCATGAAATGGATACCATAGGTGTTAACATTCATTTTATAGATGAGGAAGCATTTAGATTTCAGTTACCCATGTAGCTTAACTATTAATCATCAGGGTCAAGATTTGAACTTGGGACTTATTGGTTCCAATGGGTTTCAGATCCCAGCTTTATCACCAGCTGATTGGAAATGGTCTCTAAAATCATCTCTAGACCTCAGTTTCCTCAGCTCTAGAGTAGCTTAATCTATTCGTTGGCAGCTAGGTGGTACAGTGGGTAGAGTGCCTGCCCTGAAGTCAGGAAGTTTCACCTTCCTGAGTTCAAATCTAACCTCTTTTATTAGCTGTCATTTCACCCTGTTTGCCTCAGTTTACTCATCTGTAAAAATGAGCTAGAGAAGGAAATAGCAATCTGGAAGCTTTGCTTAGAAAACCCCAAATGGGGTCACCAAGAGTCTGACATGACCCAAAGGAACATCTACCAGCTGCAAACTCTTTGTTCCTATGTGACACAGTTGAAGCAAACCCAGATTCCCAGACTCTTCATTCATTGATTCCAGTATTTCCCTCATCTGGGGGAGCTGTCTGGCTGGGGAGGTCTGAGGGATGCCAACTGGTAAAGCAGCCTGATGTGTACAGAACAATTCTGCCTTCCCCAGGAGTGAGGATGGAGGCCACTAGCACTGGACAGATCTTTATTGGGGAATAAAGAGAACTTTATTGGGGGGAGGTTGAGGTCTAGGGTGGGACTTGATAGGACAAATGAAATAACTATTGTATTGGAGTGGGGAAACCCTAATTAGTGATTGGATCTTTCCCCTGCACCCCTTAACCTGGAATTGTCCCTAACCCTCAAACCTCTTTTTGAGCTGAGAAACCCTGGGTTGAACAGAAACCCTCTCTCTGAGGTTCGGGGCTACCCCTCTAGCAGTGTTCTGGGGAACAGGCGCAGGGCTAGGGGGCCTGCATTCTGCACAGATATTGGGAGTCTCAGGTTCTGCAAATGCTTGGGAGGAATGAGGTACAGCAAGGGTCCTGGTGGGCAGCAAGTGAGGCTCTGGCAGTTCTTTGTCAGCCAGGAAGCGCTGATGACTCGGGGAAGGTAGTTGGGGGTCCTCGGTCTCCACAGAGGTTTGGGAAGTCCTGGTTTCTTCTGACCCCTGACCAGGAAAAGCTGCAGCAAGGATTGTGGGAGACAGTAATTGCTCCTCTGGAGTTTCCTCTTCCTCTTGGAGTACCTGGTGGGGAGAGTGTGGAGAAAGTTAGCTGAATGGATTTCCTGGGCAAAGAGGATGAATACTTAAGATCACTACAAAAGTTCTTAATCCTCAGCCTTGCCCTACGGTGGAATAGGCTCCCTGGAGAGTAGTAAGGTCCATTTTGCCAAAGGCTTTTAAACTAAAAGCTGGAGGATCATCATTAGTTGGGGATCAGAGACTTAGAAGTGAGATTCTTGATGTCACGGAGTCCAATCTCATGGATGAATCAGGCTAAGAGACTAGCCCAAAATTACATTTACTAAGTGGCAGAAACTGGAGGATTCTTCTTAAACTAGAGATGACCTGTAAAGACCCTTATAGCTAGGACATCCTATGCAGTATTCTATGGGGGAAGAGCTTCCTAGAAAAATGTCCAGACGTTTTGGAGGAGGGGTGCCTTAGAGACTTAAATGGAGGTATGCCACCCCTCTATCTTAGGGAGAGCCACTAGTTGAGGTGAATAGTGGAGTGGGTTTGAGATAGGGTGCTCACCGATTTGAAACAGCTGTCTTGGTCCAAATGGCAGCTGTCTAAGCTGTGGCTGGAGTGTAGACCAGGGGATTCACCAGGCTCAACTGTCCCAATGCTGAGATTGTCCAGTATCTCCCCGAGCAGGTCCAGTTCTCCTGAACCCAGGAAGTTGCTGTCGAAGTCCTCCAGTCCCCAGGGTTCCTCAGACCCAGAGTGGGACTCCCTAAGGGAGGGGAGAGGATTCAACTTCTGGTCCTAAATCTAGACTCCCAGCCCCAGAGGAAATCCAACCTACCTTTGTTCTTCCTCCCAGGGCACCTGGTCCTCAGATCGGGATTGGGACCTCTGGGGACGGGGACGTAAGGGCCTGGACTGAAAGGGGTATATGGGGCAGGTTAGCAATCCCCAGACTTTCCTTCAGAATGCACGGTGGGTCTTGGTGTCCCTTACCTGGCCAAAGTGGTGGGTGATGGGCAGGCGATGTTGAAGACGTTCTGAGCGGTTGTCAGGAGCTGGAACCCGAAGAGAACCCCCCCTCTGCAGCAAGGAGTCGCTATCCTGCAGTGGGGGGAGGCTCATAAGCCAAAAATCCTCTCCTAACCCTACCTTCAGCACCTCCAGTGAGTCCCTCTCTGCCTTACCTTGTACCTTAACCTGTTTTGTACTCCCTTGAGCCCAATCTTGGCCTGGGGATGAGAAAAAGAGATGACATTGTGACAGCCTTAACTAATGACTGACCTCCTTTGATCCTCTTGGCAACTCTGCCTGAAATAAGTGTTTACAAGTGTCCCCATTTTACAGATAAAGGAAACCAAGATTGAAACTGGGGTCTTAAGTGGGATTTGAACCCAGATCTTCCTAACACAATCTGGCGCTGTACTGCCTAGGGCTGAGTCAGAAAGAGCCCCTAAACTCCAAAATTGGAAGATGCAAGAATGTAATCCTTGATAGACTGCAGTTTTAAAATGTTACATTTTCTTTGTGGAAGTACTTTCACTATTTGAACCAGCTTTGCAACTAGTTAACAGGAATACTAGCAGATTGCTCCACCTCCACACCTGCCAGGTGAGCTCCTCCCCTTTCTTTGGGGGTGACCTCCCTAGCCTGGGCTTCCTGGGTACCTCCCTGCCCCTGAGCCCTAGCTGCAAGCTCCCAGCCTCTTCTCCAGATTCTCTGCCCCTACCCCCACCCCCCAACTCAGCCTGGCACACAGTGATGGTTTCTGCTGCCCTGCCCCCATCTCCTTCCTAGTTGGTGCTTACAGAGCGGTACATGTTCCTCACGGCTGGCTGAGTTTTGGCCTTCACAGAATGCAGGAGGGCTCCTCCACCTTTCTGGGGATGGAGACAGGAGAGGCTCATTTCGGGGGTTTGGGGAAGAGGGCTGGGAGAAAAGCAATGACTTGATCTCAGAAAAGTTGGTAGGCAGAGACTTGGGGGGTGTGGGATGTGGGAAAATCCTCTTACTTTCAGATTGTCTGCCCAGAGCTGATAGGATCGGAGGCTTCCTGGTTTGGGGAGAAAGAGGCTTTAGCCTTGGGTTAGTGTCCCTATTCCTCCCTCCCCCACCCCTAATTGAGGCTGGGATCCCTCTGGAGCTGGAGCCTCCCTGCTCACCTGAGGCTAGTCCATTGCTAGTGATCTCCTGCTCAAACAGGTCTGAGAAGCCTTCTCCAGAATTCAGCTTCTCCAGGCGCTCATCAATGAACTGAGGAGGAAGAAAGCAGGCAGATTTATGGGCTGCTCTGGCATCCGGGCACCAGCCCCCCAGTGCCAGCCCCTGTGGCTTGGATATACCTGTTTGAAGAGTTGGAGGTGAATGGCGTTTTGCCTGAAGGCCTGTAGGGGTCCTGGCTTCTGAGCCAGAAAAGCCTCTTCGCTGAACGTCACCGGCTGTCCCTGGAGGGCCACTGCCTCTTAAGATGCTTCCCTCATTGTCAGACTTTCACCTTCTTGACCACCCCACCACCAGGGCTGCCCTTGATTCCACCCCAGCACCAGTACCTAGTTGAGCTGCCTGAAGGGAATCTGTGCAGTCTGCACCTATGCCCATCCCACCTCGGAGGCACCAGCAACTCAGTTCTGCTCCCCAAACCTCAGCAGTCTAGTCCCTTCCCCCTTGGGGCCTGGGGCATCTAGATGTCTGCTTACTGGACTGCAGATCAGGGCATCTCTGTAGCCACCAAACAGCACAGCTTGAGCCCTCAGAAAGAGTCGAGACACACCATCACCAGCAGCCAAAGCCTCTTTTCTTAGCCTTAGTCTCAAGAGGGATACCTGGTCCGGGGAGAGGTAGAACCAGGGGACCTGAGAGGGAACATCTTCCTCTCCCCAGCAGGTTCTATGTGGCCAAGTAACAGCATGTTAGAAGCTCAGGCCCAGAACATTAACATATGATGCATCTGGAGACAAGAGTGAAGGGCCTTTGGGGAGGAGGTGGTTATATAGAACCTGGAATGAGAACTGGGGAGAGATTAAAGAACATAGAGCCTAGAATGTCAAGCTGAAAGGCATCTTCGTAGATATGGAGTTGTAAGAGACCACAGGGATCATCCAGTACAATACCCTCATATTTCATGAGAACAGGCCCAAAGCCGTTAAGGAAGGGCACCTAGGTGACCCAGGGTAATTTAGTAAAGTCAAGATTTGAGTTCAGATTCCCTAACTGATTCTCCATCACATATTCCCCTATATTTAACAGAAGGGGAAACTGAGGTGTGTGGAAGAACAGTGATTTACTCAAGGTTACCCAAAGAATTCAGAATAAAAATGGACTGGAATTTAGATCTGACTCCTGGTCTATTATTTCAACTCTTAGTGCTTCATGTTCTTGGAGCTCAAGGGGAAATCAAGAAGATAGGGTTCCTGCATGTATTTCCATCATGCTCATCTGTAAAAGGAGAGTGATCTATGTAGGTCCTACTGACTTCCCAGACCAGCTTTGGGGTGGGATGGGATGCTAAATGAGAAATGCTTGTCAAAGACATGGGGAGCCTGGAAGGGGGTCACAGGGTAGTTAAGGACTGACCACATCTGGGGGCAGTGTCTCCATATCCTGGAATGGTGACTCCAAGGTGTTTGTGTCTACATCCAAGATGACCACATCCTCCAGGCCCTTGTCCCGAACTCTCTAGGGGAGAAAGTCAGATTCCCCTCCAATTTCTGGGACTAAAGGAGCCAACTGTCCCTTTGACTTCCAACCTTACTCACCTCCATGAGGCTGGTGTGGATACCAATAAGGTAAGGCATGGGAGCACTGCAGGCAGAAGGAGAACTCAGGTAAGGTAAAGGGGGAAAAGTTAGCTCTGGAGGTCATCATGCTCAGGGCCTAGCCTCCACATGCTACTTGACCACTCACCAGCAGTAGTCCAGCAAGTGAGGAGGCAGTGTGGGGATGAGTATGTGTTCCCAGTGCATAGGATATAGCAAGCCACAGGATGCATGGACACAGGCTGTCAGCTGGGAATGATAGAGATTCAAATAAAGGAAGGAGTTAGAGGCTCATTGCTCAACCATACAGGCTTCTACAGACTCCCTGGTTCCCCCAACACAGGACTCCCATGGCCCTCCTATCCCCCAGTCTTTTCTCCTATGTTTCTGTACCCTATAGTACAGTTCCTTCCATTCTACATTCACTCCTTATTACTCCAGCTCCTTTATGCCCAGAAGTAATCTCCCATCCCTAGATACCCTTTTCCCTTCTTCTAGACCGTTGGCACTAGTACCCTTGTCACATTCCTGATTCAGAGTCTCCTGTCCTTGGACATCTTTTCATCTCTCTAGCTCTAACTTCGAGGCCCCTATGCCTTTCCCTCTAGCCCAGAGGTTCCCATTGATCTCCAGTAACTTGTCATTCATGTTCCCTTTCCTACTATCAGGAGCTTTGATTCTCATCCTCACTTCTCTTCCTGGAGAGACTTGAGCCTCTTAGAGCCACTGTGACCATTCCTTCATTCCCTAGCCCCTGGATTCTCAGTCTTATTCCCTTGGTCCTTAGGCTCCCATTGCCCTAATCTGTTCTTTCCATCTCTAAGCTTGGGCAGGGCAAAATAAAGTTGGGCCTCACCGTGCTGAGTTTGCTGGCACTGAGCAGAACTCTACGCTCACTGAGCAGAGAGCTATATAAGCCCACGATGTTCTCTGAAGCCACAGCCACCACTAGCTCTGTCAGGTTCCTCTGTGGGCAGATGGAGAGACAAGGGACAGCTGGGCTTGAAATCTTGACTGCCCATCCTAGTCTTGCCCTCTGACTTGGATCTCAACTCACATTTTCAGGGATGGAGGGCAGACATCCAGCATCTGGGGCAATGAAGCAGGACAGCTGAGGGTAAAGGGGCATATCGAGGTTACACCAGGCTGGTTCTTGAATTCCAAATGCCCAAAGAAATTCTGCCTCCCCATCATTTTCTCACCATTCCCTTCTTGATTATCCTGACTTTTTTTTTTTTTAAATCAGATTCCTTCCCTTCCCCACTTCCAAACTAAGCAGAACCCTTTACATGATCTCTACTGTCTTTCAACACCAACTTGAAAGATGCACACTAGTCCCAACAAATTTCTGCACGGTCTCCATGGAGTTCCACTAGTTAATGCCATTATATTTGCATCAAAATGCCTCATTAGATCCCACCAGGTCTATTAATGGTAAAGAGAGTTAATTAAAACCTACTTTGATTCTCTACTAGGGCATCTTTTGACACCTACCAAATTCCCACTGGATTTTGCCACCAGTGTCCTGACAAAATAGATAATCAGATCCTGTCTGAGCTCTCCATTTTCTGCAGATTCCTAGATGTTTCACTCCCTGGCCCCAGACCTGGTTCCTTCCCTAGCCCTTTCCCCATTCACCAGCTGGTTTGTCCCAGGTGCAGGAGGTAGGAGACTGGGGTGACTGGAAATTCTTAGCTTGCCCTCCTGTTGGTCCTGAGGATCCAAATGGAAAAGTAGGAATGAAGAATGGGTCCAATGTGCTTTTCTAATCCAGCCCCAGCTTGTCAGGGGCTGGCTCTCCTCCCCCAACTGGAACCCTAAAACAGTGGAGCCCCAGGTGTTCTAGAATGGGGGACTTACCAGGGACAGCCCCAAAGGGGCCTCTGGCCTAGGTATAGGATGCAGATACAGGGTAGAGAGAAGTTCTTCAGCCTCAGAGACCTGTAAGTGGAGGCAGGAGGGCTCAGGGAAGTTGGGGAAAATCAGACAAGGATGAGGGGAGAGGAAAAGGGAGGCTCACCTGATCCTGGGCTAATAGGTCCCCAACACTGTTGAGCAGTTTGTAGAAAACCTCAAACCAGGGCAGATCACTGAGGGGAGAAGGGGCAGTTGGCTCGGGGTTGGAGCAGGGTGTCATCCCCCATTCCATCCCAGCCCTTGGATAAAGGAACTAGAATAGAGCATCAATGCTGGAAGGAGCCTTAGAGAGTATTTAATTTGGGCATGCTCCCTTCCACCCCCTAGCTTTTGACAGATGGATCTCAGAGCAGAGAAGGGAACTTGCCCAGCTTGCACAGCTAATCAGTGACAACCTAGGCCTATTGGCCCCCAGCCCACTGCTCACCCCAGCCCCCACCTGAGTATGCAGAGGCAGCTTCTGGCGTTGGTCCCCAGGCGGCAGAAGCCAAATCTTCGACTCCCAGCCAAGTCAGTTAGGACAAAGGTGAAGTGTTGGGCAGCTAGACTGTGGCCTGCCCTGGTGAATGGGGGGAGGGAAGGAAAGCTGTTTGATGATTCCCTCCGCCCACTTCATGCCAGCTCCCAGCCCCACTCCCTCTTAGCAGAACACACAAACTGATCCCATCCATCAGTCTCTTCTCTTTCCCTCTCAGTCTCAGTGTCCCTTTGTCCTGTTATTTCCCTTTGGGCTGTATGTCTGTCTCTGAATGTATGCGGTTCTGTATCATGGTGTTCCCTTGTCCCTCTGTATGTCTTCCATCATCTCTTTCTCCTCACCTCTCCAAGTCGAAAGGGAAACAGAATTTGGGTACTGTTTGCATTAGTTCCTAAGGATGGAAACAAAGTGAAGCCAGCTTGACTAGAGGCAGCATTTGGGGTTGGGGGTTGAGAAGGGCCAGTCTTGGATGTAGAGGCCCCTACTACATCTTCCCATCAGGGTCTGGACATCCGGGTTCTACTGTCCTTCCCCCATCCCCCTCTTTTTTTGGGGCCCCCATGGAGAAGGGAAGGGATGTTAGGGTTGAGGGTTCTGACTTCTGGGGTAGGGGTGGGCACATACCTGATCACAGAAATCTTTAGGGAATTGGCGCAGGATGGGAGGTGCTGCAGGAATAGCCGCTGGTTAGTGAACTCAAGGCCTCCCAAACAACCCAGCTTTCCTTGTTGCCGCTCCCAGCCTTGGCACAAGGGCATCACAATCTATACCCCCTTTTCCTGCCCTCATCTTGGCCCTGCAAGACTAGGTGGAACTCCTTCAACTTACCCTCCTGCAGAGAAGTGGGGTAGGCAGCTTCAAAGAACCAAGCAAATGTGTTCTTGGGATCCTCCCTGGGGAACAAAGAGGGCTGAGGCTTCCACTCAGGTATCCAGGGGCAAGTGTATGTGTGTGTGAAAGGGAGGAGAGAGACAGAGAGAGAGGTCAGCTGTCTACGGAGGGAAAGCTTGGCAACATTGGATCAAGGGCTCAACTTGGAGTCAGGAAGTTCTAAGTTTGAACCCTTATTAGCTGAGCAAGTTATTTAACTTCTCTCATCAGCAGCTAAGTGGAACAGTGGATACAATGCCAAGCCTGAAGTCAGGAAGATCTGAGTTCAGATGCAGCCTCAAACACTAACTGTGTGATCTTGGGCAAGTCACAAACTCTGTTTACCTCAGTTTCTTCATCTTAAAAAATGAGCTAGAGAAGGAAATGATAAATCACCTCAGTAACTTGACTAAGAAAACCTCAAACAAGATCAGATACTACTGAAAAAACAACTGAACAACACAAACTGGCCCAAGGTACCATTTTAGTCTTCTTATATATCATTCTCCTCTATTCACTCTTCAGTCCAACCAAAATGGTCTTCTTGTTCCTTACACATGATGCTCCAATCTCCTATCTCTATTCCTTTGCATAGGCTGTTTTACATGCTTAGGATGCCCTTCCTCCCTACCTCCATCTCCTAGAATGTCTAATTTCCTTCAAGACTCAGCTCGTGTCATCTTTTGCTGATAGTGCATCTCTCTCTGTCTTTGTAACTATTTTGTATAAACCAAAACACATGCACATTGTTTCCATTTTTGAATGTCAGCTCCTTGAGGGTAGGCATAATTTTGCTTTTTTCTTTGTATGCCAATGCATAACAGATGCCCAACACACCTAGTAGATGCTTACTTAATAAATGCTTGCTCGCTGATACATATTTTGTCTCTGTATATCTTTTATCTCTGTTTTCCTGCCTTTTTTCTGTCCTCGTGCATAGAATCTCTCAACAATTGCACTGTATTTCTGCAAGGGTACAAGAGCTTGGGTTCTCTTATCCCCATCATTCATCCCTTCTGACCGTCCCCAGGCAGCAGAGCCTAGGGAAGTGAGGAAGGAGGGATAGAGAGACGGAGAAAGATACAAATGCAAAAAAGAGGGAGACGTGGAGAAAGAGACATGAAGGCAAGGAGGGACAGGGAGACTTGCAGCAACTCAGACCAGCAGAGAAAAAAAGAGGTCTACCAAGACAGAGCCCCTGGCTGAAGGGGACCACAGATGATGGAGGCTACAGAAGAAGGTTTGAAGGTGAGTTTAGAGTGTAGCCAACTCACTCTGCACCCCATCATGGAATTTATTTTCTCCTTTCCCCTGTTTCCCCCTACTCCAATACACAAGAGCTCTCTCAGTCAAGTTCTTACCCTCAGACTATATTTAAGGGGCATGGGGAAACGCCTGGATCTTACTTGTTATCGGATCCCATGGTCCCCCTGCTGAATGGGTGCAGCACAGTGTGCCCAGGGCAGGTTTTCCTGGGGTCCCTACTGGGGCCTGTGCTGAGGCAGTGGGCCGGGGGTGCTGGATGCTGGGCCCTTTCTTCTTCCTGTGTGGCTTGGAGAGGAAGTCTGCTGGGTGACGTCCCCGGAGGCAACTCTCCCCTCCCTTGACAGCTTTGCAGAACTTAGACACACTGCCTTCTAGCCTCCCTCATGAGGAAGTGGGGCTGTTGAGTTGTTTCCTGGGTCCAGCTCAGAGCTGAAGTAGCCAGGGGGGCCAGCATCACCCCTATACCATCACTTGGGGAAAGCCGGACACCTTTTTTGATGAACACCTCTAGCTGACTGGAACTGTCTGCAACTTGCTGAGACTCCTATCTATCCAGAGAGCTTCTCTTTCTCCCTTTCTCCCAGTTTCCTTTACCCTGCTCTGTCCCTCCATCTCTTTCACCCTATTCCTCTGTCCCTCCTCTCCCTGATTCTTCTGCCACCTCACTGTCCATGTACCGGAAGACCACTAGGGGGAGTCTAAATTGTGTAGGGAGAATGAGGTACTCCGAAACAAACACAAATGAACACACACCTTCCCACCATTTCCTGTTCCTCTTGGGGACGGATGGACACAGGGACACACACACACACACACACACACACACACAGAGCACTGTACTTCTGACACCAGACGGAGACTAATTTGTCAGGAAGTAGGCAGCTGTGGCCATACACATACCCAGAGATCAGATTCATGTTCCAGAGCTGAAGGTGCCTGCATCCAAATCCAACATTGGATTGACTCCAACTGACCTATGGACAAATTGTGTTGTCCTGGAAAGGTAGGAGTGGAGCCAAGTCCAGAGTCTCCGAGAGAAGGGGCAAAGTTGGGCACTTGAGGAGGAGAGAGATCCTGATAGGAGACATGTGTGGAATTTAGCTGGTGGGAACATCGCAGACCAGAGATTGTGGGATGGAAGGAGAACTCTGGACCTGCTCACCTAGATCCATCCATCAGTAGTCACTCTCAACCTGCTCCTTCTTCGAGTTAATCCACTTAGTTTTAGGAGTCCTGCCCTGGACTTGACTTGTGCTGATTGATAAGTGAATGAGTACAAGATTACCTAGCTCACTGTGTCTAGAGAGGCTTCCTATCCCATCAAGATCACCCATTATTGTCCTGCCAAATAGGCCAGTGCACTCTCCCTACATACTTTCCATTCCTTCAACTGAATGAAAATCAAATCAGTACTACTGTTGCTTCTGTAAAGGGCATATGAATGAATTGCTCCATGGCTCTAATTACAATCCCTGTAACTTTCCAGAATCAAACTCCTTTCCCTGGTCAACTCTCCCTTATATCCCTAGGTGTGTTATTTTCCCCCATTAGAATGTAAACCCCTCAAAGACAGGGACAGTCTCATTTTATGTATTTGTAGCCTCAGCACTTAGCACAGAGCCTAACCTATTATAAGTTCTTAATACATGCTTTTTTTTTTTTTTAAAGCCCTTACCTTCAGTTGTTTCTAAGGCAGAGGAGTAGTAAGGGCTAGGCAATGGGAGTTAAGTGACTTGCCCAGGGTCACACAGCTAGGAAGTGTTTGAGACCAGATTTGAACCCAGGTCTCTGGGCCTGGGTCTCAATCCACTGAATCACCCAACTGCCCTCTTAATACATACTTTTAAAAACTCATTCATTCATTTACCTAAAAGGGAGAAGGTGAACATCAACTCAGTGGAAAGTTTTATCAAAGAAAGGAAAATGACCCATATTTAAAAATATATATATATATATATATATATATATATATATATATGGAAGGCATTTGAGTAGCCCCAAATTGGAAAGTAAGAGGTTACACTTCTATTGGATAGATGACTAAACATTAGCTGGCTGCAAAAATACACAACTTAGAAAAACTTAAAAACCCTGATGAACACAAAGACAAACCAAAAGAAAGAAGTTGAAGCATACCAACTCACCTCCTGACAGGTGTGATGAACTGAAAATACAGAGAAATATTTTCAGACGTGGTCAATATGGGAATTTGATTTTCTGGACTATGCATGTTTTAAGGGCTTCATTTTTCCTTTTCAATTAGCTCAACAAGGGGAGGTGATGGCAGGGGCAGATTTTAAAAGAAAAAAAAATTAGTCAAAAAAAGAATGAGTAGCAGTTATCACTGCTGATAACTGAATGAGTTATCAGTTAACACTTTTTGAGAAACTTTGCACCAAAAAAAAGCCCATCCAACATATTCGTGTTATTATCATTACTGTTTTTGTTATATCTATGTATGTTCATTGTTTTTCTTTGATGTTTAAGACTAGTCTGTTGGTAAAATTGTAATAAATTATACAAAAAAAAAAAGGAAAATTCTTGTTTCAGGGAAGATGAAATACCTCCAGATCATCCATATTCAGTTTGATCTGGAGTCTCAAAGAGTACATATCTGTACATATCCATATATCTAAATATTTTGAAGTTTTTGTTTTATCTATGTATGTTCATTGTTTTTCTTTGATGTTTAAGACTAGTCTGTTGGTAAAACTGTAATAAATTATTAAAAAAAAAAAAAAAAAAGGAAAATTCTTGTTTCCGGGAAGATGAAATACCTCCAGATCATCCACATTCAGTTTGATCTGGAGTCACAAAGAGTACATATCTGTACATATCCATATATCTAAGTATGCATCTGTTTGCTCGTTTCCAAAGTGGATTGTTTAGTCAGTCATTTGCTCATATCCCAGTCTGGTTCTCTGGTGTGGAAATGCATATCATTAACCAGTGGGGAAATCAAGATACAAGTAGGTAGAGTACATGACCCTTATGAGGTGTTTTCTAGTTCTAAAACCTATGATCATCTTTTTTCTGAAAAGCCATTTGCTTTAGGAATAGGTAGGGAAAACAAAATTTCATGGATTTGCCAAAGGGTTTCGAATGACAAATAGTTCCCTTCATCAGGGATTTCATATATCTATTACAGTGAACTCTCAATACTCATCCAGATTTTGTATTTATTTTTAAAGTGTGGTTCAGTGGTATTTAGGAGGCAGAATCTGAATCTTGGTTCTGTTGCTTACCATCTATGTAATCAGAGGTGAGCCTCTTTACTTCTGTAAAATGTAGAAATTGGACTGGATAACTTCTGATATCCCTTCCAGCTTTGGAACTTATGACACAGATAATCCAATAACTAGGATTTGGCTCTAACAAGCTAAAAGGATCACATGAAACCAAGTCCTATGAGAGTCTGTTCAGTTTATGCTCCCACAAACCTGGGGTCTATCAGTGTTGAACCATCAGTCCCATGTTCCTTCTCTGGGTTTCTGTCCTTTTTGGTTCTGCCTCCCTCCTAAGGGATCTTGATGGAGGTTGGTGTCAGGTGACCAGGCACACAGCTTAGGGCTATTTTGAGCAGGGTGGGGCAGGTCATGCTCTCTAGCCCAGCTGCTGGTTTGGGCACAAGTGCCAGGTCTCAGATTTGGGCTGGGGGACAGGCACAGACTTCTCTGGACAATGGGGGAGGGGGATACCTCCTTACTCAAGGGCTCTGCGATCCTCTTCTATAGCCTTCCTTCTATGGTCTCCTCTGAACCCAGAACCTCCCTCCAAAGTAAGACTTCTGCACACAAGTGTGTTATCATGATTTTATTGTGTAAATGTTTAGGGACATTCACTGAACCCCCGCCCCGCCCTCCCTTCCCCCCCCCCCCCAAGCCCCATCCAAATCACAACATTAGGCTAAGATGGAAGTTAGTGCATGCTCATTTGATAAAATGAAAACGTGCCCAACACAGCTTAGGGTGGAGGTATTTGTGGGAGGAAAGGGATTTATTTGGAAGAGGGGTGACACTTAGGGACCTTGGGTTCAAGTCAACTCCATCATTCATTCTATGTGTGTGACTCAGAGCCCTTTTTTTATGAAGAGGGACTTGTAATCTCTAAAGTTTCATCTAGGTTTAAATCCTTCTCTCTAATATTCCTCACCCTGCCTCCCCCACAACCCACTTTCAGGAGAAGTTTTTCAGAAAGAAGATAAGAAAGCCAAGGAAGGTTTGGAGGGAATCAGAGAAGCTGAGGTCACAGAAGTTGGAGAAAAATCAGGGGGAAAGTATCGGGGAAATTGGGGAAACAAAGGTTTGGTGGGATCTGAGAAGCTGGGTAGGATGTGGACCAGGTTGGAGATAATATAAGAGAATTAGAGGGGGGAAAAGTGGTGAGATCAGAGGAGTCTGAGAAAAATGGGGCTGGAAGATATGAAGGGATGTGAGGAGCAGAGAAATTGAGGGAACACAGGGTTCAAGGTAGAATCCAGGGGAAGTAGTATCAGAAAAGAATTAGTATGATATCGGGTCTGTGTTGTAGGCAGACCCGATGGGAAACACTCTAGGCTACTTCTTCCTCCTCAGCTTCCTCCTCAAATTCCCCTTCTTCTGCTGTGGCATCTTGGTATTGCTGGTACTCTGAGACCAGGTCATTCATGTTACTCTCAGCCTCAGTAAACTCCATCTCATCCATGCCCTCACCCGTGTACCAGTGCAAGAAGGCCTTACGGCGGAACATGGCTGTGAACTGCTCAGAGATGCGCTTGAATAGCTCCTGGATGGCGGTGCTGTTACCAATGAAGGTGGCTGCCATCTTGAGACCCCGGGGTGGGATGTCGCACACAGCTGTCTTGACATTGTTGGGGATCCATTCCACAAAGTAGCTGCTATTTTTGTTCTGCACGTTCAGCATCTGCTCATCTACTTCTTTCATTGACATGCGGCCACGGAAGACAGCGGCCACTGTCAAGTAACGCCCATGGCGGGGGTCACAGGCTGCCATCATGTTCTTGGCATCAAACATCTGCTGAGTGAGCTCAGGGACTGTCAATGCCCTGTATTGCTGGCTCCCCCGGCTGGTGAGTGGGGCAAACCCGGGCATGAAGAAGTGGAGACGGGGGAAGGGGACCATGTTGACTGCCAGCTTGCGCAGGTCGGCGTTGAGCTGGCCAGGGAAACGGAGGCAGGTGGTGACCCCGCTCATGGTGGCAGACACCAGGTGGTTGAGGTCCCCATAGGTGGGTGTGGTGAGCTTGAGGGTTCGGAAGCAGATGTCATAGAGGGCCTCGTTGTCAATGCAGTAGGTCTCATCTGTGTTCTCCACTAGCTGGTGGACTGAGAGGGTGGCATTGTAGGGCTCCACCACAGTGTCTGACACTTTAGGGGAAGGCACCACGCTGAATGTGTTCATGATGCGGTCTGGGTACTCCTCACGGATCTTGCTGATCAGTAGGGTGCCCATGCCTGAGCCTGTGCCCCCACCCAGCGAGTGGGTCAGCTGGAATCCTTGCAGGCAGTCACAGCTCTCAGCCTCCTTCCGGACTACATCCAGGACAGAGTCCACTAACTCGGCACCCTCTGTGTAGTGACCTTTGGCCCAGTTGTTCCCAGCCCCAGACTGGCCTGGAATGAACAAGCAGGGGTCCTTAGTCCCAGGAGGAGGTGGGGAAGCTAGGACCCTTGGGGTGAGTCACTTGCATTTTTGGACCAGCAACCCCTTAAGCAGCAGAGAAAGGAAGGGGCAATTTGGGAGGCAGGACTCCTAGGTGGTACTATTTCTTTGGGGAGAACCTCTGAATTGGTTTTGCTTCTGCTAAGAATGAAGAGGTAGAAGATGGAGAGGAAAGAGAAGAGAGGGAAAGCCTGGAAACCCAGTACCTTAAAAAAGAAAAGGTCACTCTTGGACCTGCCCCCAATTTCTTGGGAGAGCCTTGTGGCTGTTTGGGTCTTTTGTAAGTGCAATAATAATATACATGCATCTGTCTCTCTGTGACTCACCAAAGACAAAGTTGTCGGGCCTGAAGATTTGCCCAAAGGGGCCTGAACGAACTGAGTCCATGGTCCCTGGCTCCAGGTCCACCAGCACTGCTCGGGGCACATATTTCCCTCCTGTGGACCAGATGATTGTCAGAGGTGGGGACTCATGCATTCTACCCTGTTTCCAATTCCATACCCCACCACCCAGCTACCATCAGGGACCCAGGGGACCCCCCTCCCCACTGGAGCCACAGACCACAGGCTGGCTCACCTGTGGCCTCATTGTAGTAAACATTGATCCTTTCCAGCTGTAGGTCGCTATCCCCGTGGTAAGTGCCAGTGGGATCAATGCCATGTTCATCACTGATCACTTCCCAGAACTAGGGCAAGAAAAATCATGAAGAGGGTGGGGTCAGGGCCTCCACTCCTCCAGGGAAGAAGGATCCTAAGAGAACCCCCCACCCCACCCCCACCCCACAGTGTGTACTCAGGGCCTCAGTCACCAAAATATAAGGTGAAGAGAGGTGGGAGAATAGGTGAGCAAAAGCCCGACAACCATGGGAGGGGAGGTGGAAGCGGCCACTGGGGAGACAGGGAGACCGCCAGAGTAGGTGGAGAAAGCAGAGAGGTCTGCACAGCTGGTTCCTTCTGGCAAAGCCCGCACTCAGGGGTCCCTGGGGCGGGGCTGACTGGGCTGTCTGGGCTGCCGGGTCCCAACAACGGGGTTAGTGTGTGTGTGTGCTGGGTGGGAGAGGGTGTTGGCGCAGGGAACAAGGGCGGGTCTATTTATATCTGCAAGGTCTGCGGGAGCCAAAAGAGCCAGCTGTGCAGCCCAGGCCCACGACGGAATGCCGGAGGCCCTTCGTCTTCCCAAGACACTGCGGCGGCCACAGCAGGGGCGCAATCTGGGATGTTCTCCCCTCACCCCCCTCACTGGCACAGTTGTCTCCCAGCCCACTGACTTCTCTCCTCCAGGGGACCCTCTCCCCGGATGCAGCTCCTGGTACACCTCCCTCCTCCTTTATTAGGACTTCCGAGTCCCCGCCGTGGGAGAGATACTACTGCCTCAGTTTCCCCTATGGAACTTGTTGCTGCTATACCCCCACCCTAGGGCCCCAGGCCCTCCCCAGGCACCCCGCTCTGCGCACGCGCCGCCTGGAAGGGAGGGAGGGCTGCCCCCACCTTGGCTCCGATCTGGTTGCCGCACTGGCCCGCCTGCAGGTGCACGATCTCGCGCATGGTGGCCGCGGGGGGGCGCGCGCGCGCTCCAGTCCTCGCACTCCAGGGGAGGGGTAGGCGCACGCAGAGTGTGTCTCTCCAGCCGAGCCGCCCCTTATATGTCCCCTCGCGCAGCGTAGCGTCACCATATACGTCACTGGCTCTCGCCCCCGCCCTCCCCCTCCCCCTCCCACCCTGCTGAGCCGGCTCACTGTCCTCCCACTGTTCGGCCCAGCCAAAATTCTCCCAGAGCGCGTGCGTGTTCTGTCTCGCTGCACCTGCAACCTCAGGGGCGGGGGCCTGGGCCTTCTGTGACTCCCGGTGGGTCCGCGTCAGGGCGCCGCCCTGCGCAGTGCGACTGCCTCCCTTTCCTAGTGCGGGAGGAGACAGTTCCGAAGTCCGATCTCCTTCCTCTCCACTGCGAACCGTGAACTTGACCTTGGAGCCCCCACCTTCAGGCTGGGCTCCAGGTGGTGGGACTACCTCTCAATTCCATCTCGACCCTGCTAGGGGAGCGAGGAGACACCTGGGACTTGGTCTCCTTTCCAGAGCTTCCTGCACCAGAAATCTTGGGAGGAGGTGGTTGGCGTGATTTGTGTGTAATGGGGAGAGGGGAAGGTTCTCGATTTAGGGCAGAAAAGCACCTTAGGGGTTATCTAGTCGGCCCTCGCTCCCTTCCATTTCTAGGCGAGGGTCACTGTGAGAGCGGTGCTTTGGAAGGATTTGAGCCTCGGGGTGTGTGGGATTATGAAGTCAAAGCTATGGAGATTGGTTTTAACGCAAAGGCTCGTGAGGCGGGGGGAGGGGGCGGTGGGTCCGAATGGCGTGTGTTGTTTTATGGGGACTAGAGCTTTATAGAGGCTCAGAGTCACCAGGTGGAGACCCTGGCTGCAACTGGAGAGGATTAGAATGGATGCTGCCCTTTCCCAATAGGGTGGCTAGGCTGGACCTTCCCCTCGTTATGCTGCTCTCTGGCTAACACAAGGGGGGCTTACAGTGCTTCTATAATTAACTTCTCTTGGGGATCGCAGTAGAGGTACATACATGTGATACATGGTTTTTCCTAGGCTATTAACTCCCACCTGGAGTTCCACACATGCCAACAGTCTATCTTCTTCCTCGTTTCACACAGCAAATCTCTTCTACTTCAGAAGCCCCAGCCTGATTGGCTCCCACTTAAGGCTGTTTACTTCCACCTTCAGTTCTAAGTGGGGAAGGTTCATTGGTGACTGTAGGTCTCTTTGGACAGACTGTTTTATGAAAGGGGCCAAGAACATAGCCCTCTGCCACCCAGCCTCACTGTGTCCTCAAGGCTTAGAGTATCTTTAGAGATCCAGTAGAACCCAGCCCCTCCCATTTTACACATAGAGAAATTGAGGCCTGCAGAGGGGGAGGGACTTATCATGCAGTGACTTGGTGGGAATGCTAGAATGAGAACTGGGGTTTCCTTTATTCCCAGCCTCAAGATTCTCATCTGAGGGCAGGAGATGTGGGAATTCAGCCCCTGTTCCCTCATGAGATATCTAGAGTTCCCAAGTCCCTCAGAATAGTGTCTAACCATGAACCAATGAGTGAATTATTTATTTTAAAATAATGTATACACATCACATTATTAGGGGGCATCAGGAGGACTGGAGACCAAGAACTGAAAGGGAGGATGCCCTTTCCTTCCTGAATGACAACCCTAAATTCTTGGACACATATCCTCCTTACTACAGAGAGGGCAAGAAAAGGGTGCCAATCTGGAGTGAGATTTCTTGTTTTAAGCCCTCCTTGCAAAGGCCAGCCACCTGTTAAATATTGTTTCACAACCAAAAGAGGTAGCTTCTTGAACAGTTTGATAGCTGGGTATTACCCAAGCCACATGAAGGTAAAATTTCCTGCTGTCATTCCTTCTAGTCACTTGGCATCTTCTCATTTTGTTGGGGACCTCTGTTAAGGAGGATCAGGACCTGCTGACTCATGATCTTCAAGGAAGATTTAATGTGTTCAGGAGGTAGGAAAGAAGAAATGGAACAATGGAATATTCATTTCATATATTCATATTTTGTTTCTTGGCTCTCTCATGAGAGGACACCAAGTTTCCAACATGGCTGGGGGACTGCTGGGACTTGGAGGGACACCAAGATTAGAAGGTAGTATTTTCACTCAAACTCTGCTCCTTGGAGGAGGAGGCTGGAAGCAAACTCTTCTTAGAAAGAAATATATCAGAGATAAAGAAGACCTGTGGAAGAGTGTACCAAGTCAGCTTGTTCTCAGACCCAGTTCTGCCTCTGTTATCTGAGATCCCAGATTCCTCCCTCCCCCAGCTATGGGTGGGAGAAAGTCCTGGCTTTCTCTTCCGACTTCCACCTATCCTCATCAATCCAAAATGCTTTCCCACTCATTACCCTACTCCATGATCCCCATTCTACAGAGGGGAAGATTTAGGCCCAGAAAGCAGAAAAGCATTTGCCCCCATTAAGGTTCTAAGTCCCAGTTAGGTCATTCTTTTTCTTTTACTAGGCTCCCCATGCAACCACCCTGGGAACCTCAGTGTTCCCCATTTCCCTGGGAGCGAGACCTACCATCCAGATGGCTGTGGTCATCCCCTGTAGGAAGCCAAAGAATACATCTGAAAAATGATGCCAATAATCAGAAATTTGGATATAACCCACCAGCAACGGCAAGGACAGAAGGATGATTTGGAGGACGATCCTGAGATGTTTGGACCACTCCCAAATCAGGCGAGCCTGCAGGTAGAGCTGGAGGCAGGGGGATAGTGAGAGGCTCTCCCAAAGGACTTGATTTTGATTTTTTGCCTGTCCTGTTACTCTCACATGGCCTGACACAGCTGCTTGGCTTCCCAGACAAAGGCTGCCTGGGTGACAAACACCAGCTCTGTTTGGGTTGTGTCATGCTGTGCTCAGCTCCATAGCCCCTCTCTGGGAGCACAAAGGAGTCATCTTTGGATTCTCTACAGACCCACAGTCTCTTCCCATCCTTCCTTTCACAGATACTCACCATCAGATAGACCACACAGTACGTGGAAAAGGCAGCTTGGTCAGAAAGGAATGATTTCCTGCAGTGGTGGGTAAGAGGGAAAGCTGGTGGAGAAGCTGCCCTCTGAAGGATGCTATGGTCACCTCCAAACATCCTCCCCTTCCCAAGACAAAGCACAAAACACAAAAATCCAACAGCTACGATCCTATGATCTGAACAAGAAGAGAACCATTTGAGCACAGATCTGAGTGAGGAGGGTCCTTAGAACACAGAACACTAAATGTCAGAACTAGAAGAGGGCAATGGCTTGCTTAAGTGACATAATGAATTCAGTCGGAGCTCTGAGACTTGAATCTAGGTCTCCCAGTGCCTTTTCCATTAAACCTGATGTCCCACATGACTGATTACCCCCTCTGAACCCCTTCCACTCTTTCCCACTCCAGGTGGCAGTTCCCCTTACCGGGCCATAGAAACTTCGTCTGGGTCCCCAGTGCAGTTGTAGTTAATAACATAGCCACGAGTGCAGTCCAGGTGGGCCCAGTCAGGGCGGCACACAGCCAGGAAGTTGGGGCGGAGACGGCCTGAGATAATCTTGGCAATACTGGTGAAGGACTGATTCACAGTAACTCCAAAGAGGAAGGCGCTCAGCTCCCTATAGAGCACTGCCACGTAGGTGCTTCTCACCAGTTCTGGAGAAGCCGACAACTGGTAGCCTATCCATTGTAGCTCTCCCAGGGTGATCTGTAACAGCACTGGAACCCATCAACCACTTTGTTCCAGGAAACCCAACCTCCTCCCCAACTTTTTGACAACTTTGTGAGAGTGTCCCCTCTTCATCACTGAAACCTAGTTTGGGTCTACTTGATTGAAGGTTGAGAGTGGAAGGAGTTGCAATAAAGGAGTTAATTTTGCATTTCTTCCAGCATTATCCTTGTGTATGATGGCCCTCTTGTTTCATTTGGGGAAGGGGGCAAAAACTGCCATCCTGCTCCATTGCAGTGGGGTTAAGGTCAGATTTCCTCTATAAGTCCTTTCCCCAACATAGGAGTTTTGGTCTGTTTGAAAAAATAGGACTTTCCTTAACGATCAGGAGAATTACAGGCTTCTGTCATCCATCGGAAAAAAAGAGTAGGATCTCCCACGTTGCCAGAAAAAGGCAGACTTTTTGAATAATAATAAAAATGAGCTTTTCTATAGCATTTTAAGGTTTGCAAAGAGTTTTCTATATCCCAATTGATCTCACAACTCTGGAAAGTAGGTACTATTAGTATTCCCTTCTTTTACAGAGGAAGAAACTGAAGCATAGAGAAGTTAAATACCTTCCTCAGATATTTAGCAACTAAGTGGATTCAAATTCAGGTCTTTCTGACTCCAAGTCCAAAAACTTGGGATTTCTGCTATCTACAGAAAGAGAATGATAATTGATGACTTTTATATGGCACTTTGAAAGCTTGTTCTGTACATTTGAGGCTTATAGCAACCCTTAGAGGTAGAAACTACTATAACCTGCTTCATAGGATCAGAGATTGCTTTATAAACCTTAAATTGAGATAGAAATGGGAGGTGCTATTATCTTTTCCATTTTACAGATTAGAAAACAGGATTAGATTAAATGACTTGCCCAAGGTGACAGCAAGGAGTGGAGGTCACATTTGGACTCCAGATTCCTCAGAGTGGTACCCAATTAAGAGACTTAATGCTATATATATATATTTTTTTCTGGGTCAGAGTGCATAGATATGCATAGACTATCAGAGGGAGAAGGGCCCTTAGGATATGAAACTGTCAGAGCTGGAAGATGCCTTAGCAATCATCTTGTACAACCTCCACATTTTACAGATGACAAAGCCAAGGCCCAGAGAAGGAAAGGGCCCTTACTGAGGAGTGCCCCTTCTCCCTTCCCTACTTACAGAGGCGATGGAGATGAAAAGGCTGATGAAGAGGAGAATGGTGCTGTTAATAGACGGAGCTTTCAGTGGGTAGTTAATGCTGTTGTCATTGCAGAAGAAGCCAACGTGGACAGGGTTCACTAGATTTGCCTCGCACATGATGAAGGGGATGGAGACTAGGGATAGGATAGCATCCTCAGTGATTCCTCAAACTATCATGTAGGATGAACGCCTGGTGCTGCAAAGATTCTGGGCAGGGAGAGGCACAGAAGAGACCCAAGCATCCCACCCTCTCCTAACCTTCCTGAAAAGTTATGTCCCAGCTTCTCCTTGCTTGTGACATGGGATGATGGAAAGTGTTAGGAAAGGAGGCCTCTGTGACCCAGGCTCTGGCCAGAAGGGATTGGTGATAAGAATGTGACCACTGCTCTGGCTATGTTCCTGCTCTCTGAAAGTAGAGTAAGGGGCATTGGCAGAGGGGGGTGTGCAGCTAGGTGGCTCAGTGGATGAAGAGCCAGGCCTAGAGACAAGAGGTCCTGGGTTCAAATTTGACCTCAGACACTTCCTAGCTGTGTGACTCTGGGCAAGTCACTTAATCCCCGTTGCCTAGCCCTTACTATTCTTCTGCCTGGGAACCAATATAGAGTGTTGATTCTAAGACAGAAGGTAAGGATTTTTAAAAAAAAGAAAAAAAGAAAGTAGATTGGGAGGGTAGTCTGGCTTGTGTTCCCTTCTCAGGCCTGGGAGAAAGTCTGGGGCAGAGAGCATCCAAGCAGGGGAATGGGCACCTGGTTCTCTCCTTATAGAAGTGAGTGATTCAATAATAGTATCAGAGTGTGGGGTTTTCTTGAGACAGATATGAGTGGTGCAGGGCAGGGGGAAGAGGACTCAGGCTATCCTAGAATTCTTTGTTTCTAATCCATGTTGATCTCACCCAGAGGGTCCCCTGCTCAAAAAGATTTGTGTCAGGAGCTGGCACATGAGTGGAAAACTTTAATGGGATTTTAAGGTGACTGGACCCAGTTTCCTCCCTCTGGGGGAATCTTTGCCAACTTAGGTGTCGGGTTGTTGGGCATTGAGTTCCATTATAGGCAAGTCACTGGGTAGCTCTACACCCACCCAAGGAAGGTGGCAATGCCCAGCCTGTGGGGGTGGGCAAAAGAATTGGGTTGAGTCATTAATGAGACCACAGGATTCAGAACCTTCACTCACCTCAATTTATATATTGAGTAACAGGTCCAGAGGGAGCAGTGACGTCCCTAAGACCATGTACCTAGTAAATGGCAGAGCTGATATATTTACTTTTTTAAGCCCTTACTTTCTTAGTACCTCTAGAAGAGTGGTAAGGGTTAGGCAGTTGGGATTAAGTGATTTCCCCCCCGTCATACAGCTAGGAAGTGTCTAAGGCCACATTTGAACCCAGGACCTCCCATCTCCAGGACTCATATTCTATCTAGTGTGCTGCTAGCTGCTTCTTAGAGCTGTTATTCAAACCCAGCTTCTCTGGCTCTAAATTCAGTGTTCTCTCTGCTATTCCACACCAAACATAAGCTGGAGTAAGCCTGGGAGTAGAAATGGGCCCGTTCACAGGCCACTCCTCTTGTTCACTCCTCCTCCAGACCTACCATTGGCTGCCCTTCACCTGTACATGGGTCTACCCAAGTGTTTCAGGTAGCTTTGGGAGAGCACCAAAGCAGAGAGGGGGGAATAAGGGCAATCAGGCTTAATTCTGAGCTCCTTAGGCCTTGGGAACCTTGTCTAAAGCTGCTGATGCTACATTCTACCCCTTCCCCCAAAGGAAGGACCCCTCTCTCTTTGACTGATGCTTGGGGCCCTGACCTTGAAATTCATCCTTCAGCTAGGGCCCATCAGACTTACCCAGATGTATGCAGAGCAGGTCTATAATGAGCAGTTTCTTGTTGTAACCCTGGACATATGAACTGGTCTTTTGAACAATCCCCTGGTCTGTGTGTGGGCCATCAGAGTCATCCTGATCCTCCCACCAGTCCTTGGCCAAAAACTGGTTGGTGTTGTTCATGGTTAGCTTCAGGCACACTGGCTGGTTCAAGGACAGTGAAAGGAATCTGAGGTTCTATCTGCTCCCCCTAGAACCAATTGAAAAGGGGAACTTGCTTGGCTCCCAGGATAAAGGGGGTTATCTGAGGGGCTTCTAGTGGATTAGGCAAAGAGAAAAAATGTTGAAAACATGCCACTTCTCCCTACTCTTGAGGGGATGAAGGGACTGGGTCACCTGCCCTGAATACTGCTGGAGGAAGCTCAGATGCTCCCAGCAGGCAAGGACAGTCATGAACAGAAGAGGTAGGGCTTTGTTTCCAGTTGGGTGGAGACCGGGGAAGGCTGGTTTAGCCTTGAGCCACTCAGAATACAGGCACATGTTTGGATACTGTGTATGGAGAGTTCAAAGCTCTGAGGAATACAGAAGGGAGAGACACAAAGAAGGAAGTGAGGGGGGAAAGGTGAAAAAGGAGGAGAAACTGGATGTAGCACTGAGGAAGGACCTTAGGAAGAACAATGAGAGGATAGACTGGGGGAAAGGGGATGAACCAGAAAGATATGATGGGGAAAAACTAGGGGAGAGCCCCTGGAAATAATTCCTGCAACCCTGATTTAACTTTTTCCAAGGACCTGTAATCTCAAAGGATGACTATTTCTGTCAGCCTGGAGTAGGGAGAAGGTAGGAGAGGGGAGGTACACCTGCTGCTCCTGAGATCCTGCTTCCAAGGGTTTGAGGATTTTAGCCTGAAGCCAAATATTCACAGGGCCAGAGAGACCCAAGAGACAGCTTTGGTATCTGAGGCTGGACTTCGAAGCTGGAAGTCAGGCTGAGATTATTTATGCCTGGAGGTATGGGCCAGAGGACCATCGGATAATAGGTAAGAAGGAATGCTTATGCCCACCAGTACTATGTTCTCATTTTCAGGTGAGGAAACTCAGGCCCATTGAGAAGCCTACCAATGGCCACACAGGCGGTAAATAGCTCCGATTGGAATCTGGGCTCCCTGACTTCAGGATACTGTACTCTCCAGGCCACCAGGAATAGGCTAGATCTAGGAGCCAGGAAGGGGTCTGGAATTGGCGGTGGGGGACTTCCGGCAGAGGCTGGACGTGAAGTAGGAGGTCTGAAGTTGGGTGTTGGAGCTCCGGACTTGGGACGAGGCTGCAGCTTGGGCAGGAACGCTGCCTGGAAGCTGGGAGGGATGCGTCCGGCACGGGCAAGGGTCGGAGGCTCAGGATGGGCGCCTGACTGCACACCCAACCCGGCGGCTCAGTTTCCACAAAGGTGTCGCAGCTATTCGTAATCTGGATCTGGCCGCTCACCGTTAAGGAAGGGCCCAGGGCGGTCCAGGCCGCAGGTCTGGGCAATAGCCAGAACCTAACGGGGGTGCCAGTGCGATCGCAACCGCCAGAAGGCGTCTGCAAGCAGCATTCCTGGACCAATAAGGGGCGGGGCGAGGCCCTTATTACCATCTCGCTGATTGGGCGAGCGCCGCCAGTTAGGACCAATGGGAAGTTCATCACTTCCCCCCGCCTTCCACACCCCTCCCGCCAGGAAGAAGCTGGGTAGGAGATGACCAGAAGGGAGTTAGCGTTTGGAACGTCTCTAGACCAGATGGGAAAACTGAGTGGACTAGGAAGAAGGAATGTGATTGCCAAGGGTGACACACTGAATCCGAGGCAGAGTTGGGGATTGAATCCAGGGTCCCTGACAAGGTCTATCTGTATTGTTTTTGGAAAAATGTGAGAAAAAAAATTTCATACACAGTCTCATAGATAAAGGTTTCTTATCTAAACTAGAGAGAGCTTTGCCAAATTTATGACTCCAATTGATAAATGGCCAAAAGATATGAACAGTTAAAGCTATATAGCTAGATAGCATTATTGATTAGAGAAATACGAATCAAAATGACTGAGATATCTCACACTTATCAGATTGGCTAACATGATAAAAGAGCAAAATGACAAATGTTGGAGGGAATGTTCTAAAATATTTATAACAGCTCTCTTTGTGGTAACAAAAAACTGGAAATTGAGATGCCCCTCAGTTGGGGAATGACTAAACAAGTAGTGGCATATGGTTATGATAGAATACCACTGTCATAAGAAATGATGAACAGGTATATTTGATTTTATTTTTAAAAATCCTTACCTTCTGTCTTAGAATTGATCAATTCTAAGGCAAATGTAAGGTTTAAATTAATATTCCATAACGCCAAGTATTACAAGATTGATTAATAATCACTTGAAGTAGAAGAAATAAAAGGACAAATGTAAAAGCCTGAGTAAAGAAAAGTATTCTCAGCCACATTCTGGGGGGGCGGGGGAAGAAAGGGGAGAGGTGGGATCACACACAAACTTTATCTCTAAAACATAAAGATATATCGTGTGAAGGACCATGGGAAGCTGGGATTTTGAGTCCTGGGGAGCAGATTCTAATTATACACAAAGGAATGGTAAGGGCTAAGCAATTAGGGTTAAGTGACTTGCCCAAGGTCACAACAGCTAGGAAATATCTGGGGTCAAATTTGAACCCAGGTCCTCTCAACTCCAGGCCTGGCTATCTATCTACTGTGCTACCTAGCTGCCCTGAGCAGGTTAATTTTTTAAAAATATAGAAAGAGCTACATGAAATGATGAAGAATGAAATGAGGAGAACTAAGAGAATATTATGTACAGCAATAAAAATGTTGTTTGAAGAATGGCTTGTGCTTGTTCACCTCCAGAGAAAGAACAGAAATAAACGGCACATAGTTTCATATAAACTTTTTTTTTGTCAAATGATGCCTACTCTAGTGTGGGAAGGGGAGAGAGTAATTTTAATGAAGAAAACAAACAAAATTTATAAATTTAAAATAAAAAAATGTTTTTATATGCTTGTGAAGGTGTGTGATGGGTGTGTTTATATGCCTAAGGTACACAAGTAACTTCCACATTTGACACTGTTCACCATTGCTTTTGAGATTCTGATTTCTCTTGTCTTCTCTGACTCCTGGTTCTCCTTCCACCTTTCTAGCACCTCCTTCACTGGTTCCCCTTTCCCTTCTACTTCTTTTATTTTAAAAAAAGTATATTATTTTTATTTTGAAGGTAACAAGTATTTTATTAATCAGTTCCTTCCTCTTATCCCCCAATTAAGCACATTAAAATTCATACTCACACACAGAGACAGACAGACACACACATACATACACAGTCCAAACAATCTTGAAAAGCAATTCCCTCAATATTTATCTTAGTAATCCAAAAAACGATTCCCACTTTAGCCCTGCCTAAAAATGTCTGCCTCTTTGCATTTTAAATTCATCATCTCCTTGTCAGGAGTGGCATGTTTTATCTTCATTCTTTCGGTCTTTTGGTTCACCATTGGGTTGATCGGAGTTCTCAAGACCTTTAAAATTGTTTTTCTCTCTAATATTGCCAGAGTAGAAATTATTCTCTTTGCTTTACATCGTTTACATAGAATTCTCACCACTTTCATCTGAACTTGTTCATTTCATCATTTCTTATAAGACAATAAAATTGCACTGCATACATAGACATCATTTGGTTAGCCATTCACCAGTAGGACACCTGCCCACTAGCCCTTTACATTTAGGTGTCCTCAAAAGTTCTATGCTTATTGCCCTTGAGGTGCTCCTCAATTCTTCTTCAATTTTCATCTCTGTGTGAATGATTCCCAGTCATATAGCTCTTGCTTATCTCTCCTGGGACTCCAGATCTTCAGTTTCTTCTTCCTCTCTCTTTTTTTAAATCCTTATCTTCTATGTTAGAACCAATACTATGTGTTGGTTCCAAGGCAGAAGAGCGGCAAGGGTTAGGCAATGGAGGTTAAGTGACTTGCTCAGGGTCACACAGCTGGGAAGTATATGAGGCCAGATTTGAACCTAGGACCTTCCATCTCTAGGCTTGGCTCTCCATCCACTGAGCACCCAGCTTCCCCCTTCTTCCTCTTAATTGTTTTTCCATGAATGTTGCACTGACCTGTATAGGACAGGATATGACATGGTGCCAGTTCTAGGTATATACCAATTAGTGAATACATATTCCTCTGAATTCTTTTCAGAGAAGAACATCAGGCTATTGTGTGAAGTGAATTATTTAAATAGTAGAAGAAAAAAGTAGCCTGGGAAGACAGTGTATTATTTGGCCACTGGAGAGGTTTCAGGCTGATGATGAATAGCCTCTATCCTTACCACCTGCATACTCTTTCCTCAAGACTATCAGGAACCGACTGGCCCTAGGTTGGATTAAAGTCCAGCAGTAGGATGTAGATGAGCATTTCTCAACATTTTTGACCTCTGAATCCCTGTACACTCTTAAACAATTAATAGAATTTATTTATAAGTGTCTCAGCCCTTCCCTCACCTCCTTGCATCATAGAAGGCATCATCCAGGAGACAGATATATACATATATGTAGAGATTATGCCTTTCATGTTTCCATTTTTCAATTCATTCTCTGGAGGTAACATTCACAATTTATTCATCAATTATTAAATCTGTAGCAATGTGTAACATTCTCATATTTCTTCTCATTTTGCTGTTCATTATCCCATGTTTTTAAAAAACTTCTTTTCAAGTTAAAGAAAATTAGCCTGCTTATTGTTTCTTACAGTGTAGTACTATTCTATCACAATCATATACCACAATTTGTTAAGCCCAACTGATGGGCATCCCCTCAATTTCCAGTTTTTTGCCACTACAAAAAGAGCTGCTATAAATATTTTGGAACATAAAGGTTCTTTTCCTTTTTCCTTCATCTCTTTGGGAAACAGACCCAACAACGGTACTGGTAGGTCTCAGAGTATACACAGTTTTATAACTCTCTGAGTGTAATTCCAAATTGTCCTCCAAAACGATTGGATTAGTTCATGGCTCCACCAAAAGTATGTTAGCATCCCCATTTTCCCTCTTCATTGTATAATATAGTTCTTTCCAAGTTTTAGGAAAATTAATTTGCTGGTTGTTTCTTGTGGCACAGTAGTATTCTGTCACAATCTTATGCCACAATTTGTCTAGCCATTTCCTAATTGATGGATATTCCCTTTATACTCTTTAAAAAAAATCTTAGATCAATACTGTGTATTGATTCCAAAGCAGAAGAGTGGTATGGGTTCGCAATAGAGATTAAGTGACTTGCACAGGGTCATACAGCCAGGAAGTGTCTGAGATCAGAATTGAAACCAGGACCTTCTATCTCTAGTCCTGACTCTCAGTCCACTGAGCCACCCAGCTGCCCCCACTTCCTTATACTCTTAAAAATTATTGATGTTGTTTATGTGGGTTATATCTATTAATGTTCGTTTAATCATTCCAGTTGTGTCCAATTCTTTGCAACCCATTTGGGGTTTTCTTGGCAAAGATACTGAAGTAGTCTACCATTTCCTTCTCTAGCTTATTTTACAGATGAGGAACTGAAACCAACAGTGTTAAGTGACTTGTCCAGGGTTGAAAAGCTAATAAATGTCTAAAATCAGACTTGCACTCAGGAAATAAGTCTCCCCAACTCTAGGCCTAGTACCTTATGTGCGATGTCACCTAGCTTCTCCCTTTTAATATTTACTCCATTAAATTTTTTAAAATTTTAATTACTTATTTTATATTAAAATAACATACCCATGAACTGTTAATACAAATAACATATTTTAATGAAAAATAACAATATTTTCTAGAACAAAAAAATAGTGGCATTCTTTTACATATTTTGCAAATGTTTTTAATGTCTGGCTAAAAAGAAAATAGCTGGATTCTCACCTCTGCTTCTGCGTTCACTCTATTGTGATATATTGTGTTGGTTGAAGTATATGAAGAAAATCTGGCTTCATATAGGTTAGTTGGAAAAGGGAAGAATATTTTTTTTTTAAATTTTAAACTCTTAACTTCTGTGTATTGACTTATAGGTGGAAGAGTGGTAAGGGTAGGCAATGGGGGTCAAGTGACCTGCCCAGGGTCACACAACTGGGAAGTGTCTGAGGCCAGATTTGAACCCAGGACCTTCCGTCTCTAGGCCTGGCTCTCAATCCACTGAGCTACCCAGCTGCCCTGGGAAGAGTATTTTATTAGAGAAATAACATTTTTTTTTAAATTTTAAACCCTTTACTTCTGTGTATTGACTTATAGGTGGAAGATTGGTAAGGGTAGGCAATGGGGGTCAAGTGACTTGCCCAGGGTCACACAGCTTGGAAGTGTCTGAGGCCGGATTTGAACCTAGGACCTCCTGTCTCTAGTCCTGGCTCTCAATCCACTGAGCCACCCAGCTGCCCCCAGAGAAATAACATTTTAATATCATTATGAAAATAGTTTTGACTTCCAGGACACCCTGCAAAGGTCTCAGGGACCTGTAGGCATTTATGTTTCACATTTTGAGAATTGTTGAGCTGAATATACAAAATAAAAAATCTTTCTCTTCCACTCATCAGGCCTCCATTTCCTTTAGTCTGGATTCATTTATTCAAACTTAACCTCAAAACTCATAGAATTTAACAATTTACTTTTAGAACTACATTTCTATTGATATCTTTTGTTTTATATATTGCCAAAATCCTTTACAGTATCTCTCCATCTTCTGCTTTCAGAGAGCCATTTCAGATATCAAAGATTTTTTTTTAAAGAAAAAGAGGACGAAGAGGACAAACAAATCAGTAAAACTGATTAATACATTGAAAAAAGTCTGAAAATATATGAAATATACCACATCCCTGGACCTACCACTTCTGCAAAATAATGGATGAAGCTATCTTCTCAGATACCTTCTTTGAAGCCATGCTTACTTTTTGTAATTTTGCAACACTCACTTTTGATTGTTTTATGGTTGTTATTTCCATTTGCATTTTTGTAGTTACCATGTAAATTTTCTCTCTATTCATCCTCTGATGATGCTGAAAGTTCACCTGGTCCAGTCTGCATTAGGATGCCCTTTCTTGGTCTGCTCTATCTGTGCTGCCTCAGGTAACTCTGCTCTAGGTCCAGGCTCACCCTCATGGAATGATCCCAGATCTTGATCTTTCCTTATATTTGACCTGTCTCTCTTCTAGCCAAAATCTGGAAAAGATGAAACACGAAGAGAAGAATTGACTCCTTCCTTTTTCCAAAGCCCATAAAAATTCTGGGCAGAAGTCTCTCCAAGGGTAAAGCAAATGGAAACTCGAGGACTCTGGGAAATACCCACACATCTCTACCGATTTTTGGAGATGTTCATAATCTCTTTTTATACTGATCCGTCCAGCAGGTCTTCAACAGCTGGCCTAGAGGTACAAAAATAAAGTGACTATCTTCTTCCCAAACCTGCCCCTTCCAGAAATGTCCCGATTTCTGTTGTGCCTACATTGTTTGTTGACTAACTGACTACAATCAGTTGATGGCACCACTATGGACCTGATTCAACAATTATTATCATCACCTTCCTAGTTAATCTATTTTGAGACTTACGTGGCATTTCTGATTTCCCTCTCCTTTGCCACTTCTATCTAAACAGTGGTTAAGTCCCTCTAGCCATTATTATTATTATTATTGTTATTATTACTATTATTGTTACTCTAAGTCAAACCCTCATCATCTCTATTGTGAGCAATGGTAATAATCTCCTAACTGGTCTCTTTTCTCTCTAACTTATCCTCCACACTAAAGCCCAAGTATTCATAATTCTCCAAAATATTAATTTCAATTAAAACAAAGGTCCTTAATTTGAGGTCAATGGACAGATTATTTTTATATTCCCTTTTATTTTATTTTCAGTTCCTAGTTCTCTCCCTCCTCTATTCCCCTCTCATATTCATTGAAAAGGCAAGAAAAACAAAACCTATTACAAATATGTATACTCAAGCAGAATAAATTCCTGCATCAGCCAAGTAAAAAAAAAAAAAAAAGGAAAGAGAGAGAGAGAAAAAGAGAGAGACAAATAGAGAGAGAGAGAGAGAGAGAGAGAGAGAGAGAAAGGAAAGAAGGAAAAAAGGAAGAAAGAAAAGAAATATACTTCAGTTTTGCTTTTCTAGTCCATCCATGTTTTATTTAGAGGTAAATAACATGTTTCATTATGAGGCTTTAGGAACTGTAATTGGTCACTGTGTCGAGTTCCCAAGTCTTTCCAAGTTGTTTGTCTTTACATTATTATTAGTATTGTATAAATTGTTTCCCAGTTCTGCTCTCTTCTCTTTGTATCAATTCCTATCAGGGTTGGGAGTTGGGAGTAGGATGGGGAATTAATAACTGCCCATTATTGCTTATCTATTTTTTTTTTAACATTAAGTATCTTTTGTAAACAGGACTTTTTCATCCTTTTTGGGGAAACTCTTGACAAGTGCTTTGTTTTAGAGATTTTCCCCAGTGTTCCATCAGAGGCTAGGGAAATAAGTCATAGCGTTAAAAAGGAAAAAAAAAAAAAAAGCCTGACTCCCTTTTGGGAGCTCCCAGGATTAATCCTGCCTCTGTAAGATTCCAGAACTAGAGTTCTTTGTAAAAGGATATTCCTGTGTCATAGGTTACATCCAGATTTGGTCAATGTCTCGATAGATAGAATAACTGAAGACACAGGAGTTCATGAAACCACCAAAGGAGATGGTAGAGGGAGGAAAAGTCTCATACTAAACCCTGGAGGTGCTCACACTTGGTGACTGGGAGAACAATTATGATTCAGCAAATGGGTCAGAAAAGAAATGACCAGATGGGTAGAAGATCCAAAAGAAAGCAATAAGCCAAGGGATGAGAAAGTGTCCATGTTGAGCACAGTGTAAAACATCCCCTAAAACAAACAAAAAAACCTGTGGAGAAGACTAGTAGTTCTAGTAACTTTGCAATATCTCCTCCGCCAATGGAATAAAATATTAAGGCCTTAGTGATGTTCAATCTTCTCTCTCCAATCTGCCTTTATACTTTATCTCAAAGACTGCTTCATTCCTAGCTATTTTTCCCCCTTCTCAAGAGTACCTTTGTTTACATTGTTCCCATGCCCAAAGTGGACTCCCCACCCACATTCTTCCAAATATCTCCACCTGTTGCAAATCCTTTTTTCAAGGCCAAACTCAAATGCTACGTCCTCTCTAGAACCTTCTATCCCACAGCTGAACGTGAATCCTACAGAGGGCAGCTGGGTAGCTCAGTGGATTGAGAGCCAGGACTAGAGACGGGAGGTCCTAGGTTTGAAATCTGGCCTCAGACACTTCCCAGCTGTGTGATCCTTGGCAAGTCACTTGACCCCCCCCCATTGCCTACCCTTACCACTCTTCTGCCTTGAAGCCAATACACAGTATAAGGGTAAAAAAAGAAAAAGAAAAAGAAAGTGAATCCTACATCTTTACATTTTGTTTTCTAGAGAACTTTGGATCTCTCTTTTGCACCATGAGACATACACTGCCTTAAATCATAATTATCTGTGTTAATGCCATTTCCCTCATAACCCACCTTAGAGTTGTATGAATGGAGATTTTGAACCTTGGACTTTATCCCCCAGAAGTTCCTTAGTATTTCCCCAAATTCCCTTTAATTTCCTGCACCTCCACGTTGGTGAGGTCCCGTTATTGTTTTATAAATTCTCTAGCTCCTCCCTTTCTCTCTCTTTTTTCCTCTTGTGGAGCGGGCTGAATAGCTAGGTCTCTTTAGTTATTATTAATAAACTTTTTAAATACTTGGAATATTGGATATTAATTTTAAAATCCACAGAATGCAAGATCTGTGAGGGCAGGGGCTATGTCATTTTTTTTTTCTCTCCAAGCACAGTGCCTTCCCCTTAATAGTTACATGATAAATATTTATTGAACTGAATGACAGATTTGCATAGAAGAAAGAGGGCTGGTGTCAGAACCAGATGGCCTAGCCTCTAATCCCACCTATTACCCAATAAGAGCAAAGATTTATATGTTAAAAGAACCTCCGAAGTGATCTAATACAATTTCCTTATTTTACAGATGAGGAACCTGAGGCCCAGAGATGTTAAATAACTTGCCCAAAGTGATTCATGGAACAAGTGGGGCAGAGTGAGGATTGAACCTAGATTTTTTTCTCCAAATCAGACCTCTTTAAACAATCTTCTGATTTAAAGAATGGAATCTTCCACTTTATTTCCTTCACGAGATTTTTATTCTATGTGTGATATGTCTTCTATCACAATATGAGTAATATGGAAATAGGAATAATATGAAAGTACTCATATGACCTATATAAGACTATTTGCCACCTCTGGGAGGAAAGGAGAAAATATGAATCCTGAAATGCCAGAAACAATCACCAAAAAATGTGATTAAAAAAACACAAATTTTAAAAAGCTTATACGGTGCATATCATAAAAAAAACCAACAAAAACACAACACTGATGTCTTACTATTTGTGTGATCAGAGGCAAATCCCTTCCCCTCTCTGGACCTCACTTTCCTCTGCTACAAAAAAGAAGGGTCGAGCTAGATGCTCCCCAAGGTTCTTTTCCTGTAAATTTTGTGATCTAATGAAGTAACTGAGTAAAACTTCAGAGCTCTGGTTTTACTAGTCTCTGTCTCCCCCACAATGATGGAGCTCTCCTCCTTTAGTTTGTTGAATGAAAGAGTAATTGTATCTGCTCCCTTTGTATGTCTGCTTATCTGTGGAGCCCTGTGTACTCGGTGGTAACAAAGATTGAGTGCTGTGGAACTCCGGCCAGCAAATCCTGTGTGTAACTGAATAGCTGTGGATGCAAGAAGTATCTGTTGCTGCTGTGTGGGAAATTGTATCCTGGCAAATTGTGTAACTATATCTCTGTATGTCTCAGTACATTTGCATGTATGTGTAACTATTTTTATGTGCACACGTGTTTCTCTGGTCATGCGGGTGACACACATGTGGCCATCCCAGTGAGGGCGTATCTGCTTGTATGCTTGTACCTGTACATGTCACATGTGTAACTCTGTGTGCTTAACTCTGCTCATATTTCTGCACACATCCAAACGTTTTCTATGTTGGGGGCCTCAGAAGAGACTGGGAGAACATTATACACAATATCAGCAATATTGTATGATGGCCGACTGTGAATAACTTAGCTGCGTAGGAGAAGAGGGAGGTCTGAGTGCGGATCCTGGCAGTGATGATCTGGGCGGGCTAGCTAACATATTGGATGTCAGCCAGCATGGGAAAAAAGTAAGTTAGAATATTAGGGCTATAAGATGAAACTGAATGGAGGAACCACCCGTGTGATACGGCAAGTCCCAAGTACCAATAGGATCTTACATTTTTAAAAAAATTATTCGTTTTTGGCATTCTTTAAAAATTTTTTTAAAGTTCTGAATTATCTCCTTCCCTTCTACCCCTTCCCCAGCTTTTAGGAAGACAAGAAATGTGAAATAAATTATACATGTAAAATCATGCAAAACATATTTCCATATTAGCTATGTTGGGAGCAAGAAAAATAAAGTGATACAAATATACTTCAATCTTTTAAGAAAGTTCTGAGGGGGCAGCTGGGTGACTCAGTGGATTGAGATCCAGGTCTAGAAATGGGAGGTCCTAGGTTCAAATCTGACCTCAGACACTTCCTAGCTGTGTGACCCTGGGCAAGTCACTTAACCCCCATTGCCTAGCCCTTACCACTCTTCTGCCTGGGAACCAATACACGGTTATTAACTCCAAGTCAGAAGGTATGGGTTTAAAAAAAAGAAAAGAAAAGAAAGTTCTGGAAAGGGGGCAGCTGGACGGCTCAGTGGATTGAGAGGCAGGCCTAGAGACAGGAGGTCCTAGGTTCAAATCTGGCCTCAGACACTTCCTTGCTGTGTGACCCTGGGCAAGTCACTTGACCCCCATTGCCTAGCCTTTACTGCTCTTCTGCCTTGGAACTGATGTACTGTATTGATTCTAAGATGGAAATGTGAGAATTAAAATTAATATACAATATCTCTAAGTATTATATTTATTAAAGTTTATTAATAATTACTAAAATAAAAAGCTAGAGCAAAGGGGGTGTTAACCCGGCACTGCAGGTGGAGAAAAAAGAGAGGGCAAGAGGCGGAGTTACAGCTAATTATATACAAACAATGTAAGCATGCAAATTGGGGAGGAAGGGAAAAGGATGCTGGATAATGAAAAAGAATTCTGGGAGATGGAGTCCAAAGGTTCAAGATTTCTAATTAATAAGATGTTGACGTGGAATCTAGAGACCCCAAACTTGTGGATTAGTGAGATCTGATGAACCCCAAGTTTTAGAAATAGCTTGTAGGCTGGAGACCCCCAAAGCTTGTGCTTCCCGGTTCCCGTGAGAATCCACCCTGAAGGGAATCTCAGGCTAACCGTTGCAGTCCGAATAATGGACCCCAGGGTAAATGCTAAATACCTTTTTGTCTTAAGGTAGTCTTCCCCATTGTATCAAAGACCCTGTCCCTGGCTGGACAGGGACCATACTTTAGTATCCATTGTGTAAGCAGCCCCTTCCCTTACACCTTAGCCTCTGGCTATGATTCCTTTCCCCAGATGGTAAATCCCATCCTTACCAGTATAATGTCAATCATCTCTCCCAGCCCCTGGATCTTCCCAAATGGTATATAAGTTCCCCAATTTCCTTTGTTCCTTGGAGTCGTCATCTAGCGAGGTGTCACTCCCGCGGGGTCATGGAGCAGAGCGAAGGAGTGTTCAATCCTGGACTCTGCACAAGGCGCAGCTCTGCATAAGAGGCCAAGTAGCCCTGTTCCCCCTTTCCCTTGATTAAAGAGTGGCTTTATGACTATTTAATAGTTCTGTTTTTTTTCTAAGTTAACAAAGGTAAGGGTTTAAAAAAAAAAAGGAGAAAATTCTGGAAAGACCTACATGAACTAATGCAAAGTGAAGTGACTAGAACCAGGAGGACATTGTAACAGCAATATTATATGATGAGCATTTATGAATGATATAGCTATGCCTAGCAAAACAGTGATCCAAGACAGTCTTCAAGGACTCATGATGAAAAAGACCATCCAAATACTTCCAGAGAAAAACTGATGGGAGTCTGAATGTGGACCAAAACATACTATGTTTCACTTTATTTCTTCACTTTTCTTTCATTTGTTTTGAGTTCTCTTTCACAAAAGGACTAATATGGAAAGATGTTTTATACTATACATATGTAAAAGTATAGCTACAATCGCTTTCTACCTTGGGGAAGGAGGGAGGGAAGGTGAGAATTTGCCTCAAACTGAAAGAAAATGAAAGTTAAAATTGTTTTTCATATAATTGAGTTAAAAAACAAAATATTAGTTAAAATATTTAAAAATATATGCCAATCTGTATTCAGACCCATCAGTTTTTCTCTGGAGGTGGAGAGCATTTTTCATAATAAGTCCTTCAGGATTGTCTTGGATCATTACGTTGATCAGAAGAGCTAAGTTATTCACAGTTGACCATTATACAATATTGCTGGTATTGTGTATAATGTTCTCCCAGTTCTGCTCCCTTCACTTTGCATGAGTTCACATAAGTCTTCCCAGGTTTTTCTTTTTTTTTTTCCTTTTTTTTTTTTTATAACTCTTAACTTCTGTGTATTGGCTCCTAGGTGGAAGAGTGGTAAAGGTGAGCAATGGGGATCAAGTGACTTGCCCAGGGTCATACAGCTGGGAAGTGTCTGTGGCCAGATTTGAACCTAGGACCTCCCATCTCTAGGCCTGTCTCTCAATCCACTGAGCCACTCAGCTGCCCCCTCCCAGGTTTTTCTGAAAGTATCTTATTCGTATTTTCTTATAGCCCAGTATTTTCCATCATAATCATCTACCTTAACTTGTTCAGCCATTCCCCAGTGGATGGGCATCCCCTCAATTTCCAATTCTTTGTCACCATAAACATTTTTTGTACAAATAGGGCCCTTTTTTGGACCCTTTCTTTCTTTTTAAACCTCTTTGGGGTACAGATCTAGCAGTGGTATTGCTAGGTCAAAGAGCCATTTCCTTCTCTCTTCTCTATTGGATTAAAAAAGTGACTCATCCAGTTGGTAAGCGTCCGAGGCTAAATCTGAACTCAGGTCTTTCTAACTCTAGACCCAGCACTCTAACACTGGGCCAGCTCCTTACATAAAAACCTTAGACAGCAACCTACTTTAGGAAACGAGGAACACGAATGGTTTGCATGCCCAGTCAGTGCGGAATGAATGGTAGGTTAACCCGGGAACCTAAGAACTGTTCCTAGTTCCACAGTAGAAGCGAGCTGAAGCTTAGAACACCATCTGGTGGCCGAGGCAGCAAAAACGAAAGGCAAAGCAAGGTTAGTAGGAGCTTTCTGCCTCCTGGCATTTGCCCGATCTCCCTCGCTTGGGTTATCTCCCACGTCTACAAGTCCCAGAGACTTCCTGAACCGCGCTCGCCCGTAGATCACAGAATGGGGAGAAGGGGGAAGGTGCCCGTGTCTGAGGGCCAGTTTTGGACCTTGGACCTGTGCTGGAGGCTCACTGGGAAAGCACGGGGGGAAGTGAGCTGCCTTCTTCCCTTCTGTCTTACCAGCTGAAGGGATTTTCTGGAGCCGCCTCCAGGGCCACTACTCTAGCCTCTTCCGTGGCACTCTCTGCGGTCTGGTTCTCTGGGGGCTGTGGACTTTCGGAGAACTGGTCTGTGTGCTTGGCTTCTCCTCCTTTGCTTCTGATCCTCTGTGCCCCCGAGTAGACCTCCCCCCCCCTCACAAAGTCTCAGCCCAATGGTGGAACTCTGCGCCCTGCCTTTCTCATGCCAATTCAGGAGTCTCAATCTCAAAAATGACTGCTACTTACCGCTTGACAGGTAGAAAGCTGGAGTTCAGAGGACATACAGTGTCCTCTCTGTTCCTTGTGCTCCACATGATGGACAGGAAATCTCCTTCAAGGCAACGGAAAAAGGAACTAGGGAACCCAAGACCTGGACACCTACACACAGACCTTGTCATTTCTCCATCTCACAAATCTGTTTCCTCATGTGGGAATTTCTGGGGTAGGTGGGGGAGCCCACGGCTCTCCACAGAGATGAAATACCATTCTACAAATGCCTCATCCGGAGGCGGTCAAGAAAAGGCTGGAGAACGCTGCCCCTTTGGCTTTCACAACAAACTTATCTTCTCTAATCTCAAATGGGCTCCCTTTTTTGTTTGGCAGGGCTTGAGTTCCTCCCTCACTGGCTCTCCATACAATCCAATTAAATTAACATTTGTTAAATTCTTACTAGCAGGCCTTGTGTACTTAGCCCTGGCAATATAAGGTGGGGGACAGCCCCAGATGAGAGACAACTGTACAGAGACAAGCCAATTCAAAACAGACTTATGCCAATGTAAATTAATTGGGGGGAACAGGGCTTAGCAATTCAGGGAGGGGATCAAGATAGACTTCCTGGAGGAAATGGCTGGCATTTAAGCTGTGCCTTGAAGGAGGCTGGGGATTCAGTGAGACAGATGGTGAAGAGAGAGTGCATTCCAGATATTGGAATGAGTCTGAGCAAAGGCCAGGGGACAGAAGATAGAATCTCATGAACAGACAACAGTGAGTAGACCAGTTTAGCTAGATCATGTAGGGTGTAAAGGGAGTGAAAGTGCAATAAACCAGGAAAGGTAAAATGGAACCAGATTGTGAAAGGTTTGAAAAATGGAAAAGATGACTTCTTTTCTTTTCTCCTCTCCTCTCCTCTTCTTTTCTTTTCTTTTCTTTTCCTTTCTTTTCTTTTCTTCTCTTTTTATTCTAGAGGCAAGGGAGAGCCACAGGGGCTTCTTGAGAAGATGAGTGACATGGTGAGACCTATACTGTAGCATGGACAACTTCATAATGGATGGATTAGAGAAGCAAGAGACTAGAGACAAGGAGATAACATTAGACTATTGCAATGGTCAGACTAGAGGTGGTAGAGTCCCAAAATAGATGGTGTCAGTGGTGTCAAGGTGAATAGAGAGAAGATAAATGTCAGATATAATGTGGAGTTATTGAATCAACATGATTTGGAACTGATTGGATGTGAGGGATGAGGCAGAGTGAAGGGAAGGTAACAAACATTTATAAAAATACTTAGGTGCCAGGCACTATGCTAAGTATATTTTACAAATATTCCTCTTTCCTCCCTCCCTCTCTTCTTTCTTTCCTTCCTTCCTTCTTTCCCTCCCTCCTTTCTTTCTTTCCTTCCTTCCTCCCTCCCTCCCTCTCTTCTTTCCTTCCTTCCTTCCTTCCCAGGGTCACACAGCTAGGAAGTGTCTGAGGTCAGATTTGAATTTAGGACCTCCTGTCTCTAGTCCTGGTTCTCAATCCACTGTGCTACCCAGCTGCCCCTACAAATATTATTTCTCATAAAAATCATGGGAGGTAGGTACTATTATTAATCCTCACTTTACACTTCAGGAAACAGGCAGACAGAAGTTAAGTGACTTGCCCAGGGTCAAGCAGCTGGGAAGTATCTGAAATTGGATTTGAACTCTGATCTTCCTGAGGCCCAGAATTCTAGTCAATATGCTATCAGGGAGCACCTGAAGAAGATGTGAACTTTTTAATTTGGATGACTGGAGAGAAACAGTGCTAACATGACAAAAATAAGAAAGTAAGGATGAAGGGAGGGAAAAGTAGGAAGCTCTGCTTTGGACATGTTGGGTTAGAGATCTCTATGGTACATCCAGCTAGAAATGTCCGATAGGCCGTTGATGATGTGGAACTATAGTTCAGGAGAAAGATTGGGATTGAATGTACAGCTCTAGGGCTCACTCACAAAAAGGCAATAGTTGAACACAAGGGAGCTAGAGAAACAGAGTAGAGACAGAAGAGAAAAAGGGCCAGAACTAAGCTCTGGGATACACCCAAGTACACAGGGTAGAACAAGAATGTTGTTGTTATTGTACAGTAATGTCCGACTCTTTGTGATCCCATTTTGGGGTTTTCTTGGCAAAGATACTGAAGCGGTTTGCCATTTCCTCCTCCAGTTCATTTTACAGATGAAGAAACTGAGGTAAACAGGGTTAAGCTATTTGCCTGAGGTTAGATTCGAACTCAGGAAAATTACTTCAGACCCCAAATCCTACGTACTGTGCCACCTAACTGCCCAGGACAAGAATATGATGATGCTTTAAAAAACAAACAAACAAACAAACAAACTTTTTCTTTACCCTCTGTCTTAGTACTAGTTGTATGAGAGAAGAAGAGCAAGGGCTAGGCAATTGTGGTTAAGTGACTTGCCTGAGGTCACCCAGCTCAGAAGTATCTTCTAAGACCATATTTGAACCCAGGATCCTCATCTCCAAACCTATCCACTAAGCCACCTTCCTGAGTCTCATGATGATTCTTCAAAGGAGACTTAAGAAGGAGCAGGCAGGCAGATAGCAGCAGAACCTGGAGAGAGGAATGCCATAAAAAGCCAAGGAGGTGGGACAGCTGGGTGGTTCAGTGGATTGAGAACCAGGCCCCAAGATAGGAGGTCCTGAGTTCAAATCTGATTTCAGATACTTCCTAGCTATGTGACCCTAGGCAAGTCACTTGACCCCCATTACCTAGCCCTTCCCACTCTTCTGCCTTGGAACCAATACCTCATATGGATTCTAAGGTGGAAGGTAAGGGTTTAAAAAAAAGGCAAAGAAGGAAAGGATGTGGTCCTTTTAATTAGATGCTATAGTCAGCTCAAGGGATAAGGACTAAGAAAAGACATTCCAATTTGGCAAAGGGATCAATTATTGATTACCTTGGCAGGGAGCAGTTTAATCCTTCTTTATCTGCCTTTTACTTTCTTTGATTGAATCCTGGATTGGGGAGTTAGATGAAGACCAACTACCTCCCCAATACCACCCCTCAATCAAGGAGTTTAGCTGTGACAGGAGATTTTTAAGCCTTCCCTCCCATTAAGTCTCCAACTCCTCCCCCTTCCTACTAAGAAGTATACTTTGCCCCCTACTTTACTAAGAAAAATAGACTATTGGTCCTAAGATCTCTCTCCTTCTTGAATCTCTACTCTTAAATTCTTTTAATTAGTTCAATTTAGGAGTATTTATTGGGCACCTACTACATGCCAGGAACTGTTCTAGGCCATGAGGATACAAGATGGTTTTACATCCCTGCCCTCAGGGAGCTTATGATCCACTTGAGGAAAACAGCAAATAGACAGAGATACATACTCAGGAACTATAAAGTAATTTTTGGGAAGAGTGAGCCAAATTTTACAATTGGGGAGAATCAAGATAGGTCTCATATAGAGGTGTTGCTTAATCTCAACTCTGAAGAAAGCTGGGGATTCTGCTAAACAGAAATAGAGAGAGCATTCATGGCATGCCAAAGTTTGGAGGCAGGAAACCGAATGTTGTTCTTCTGGTCATCAGCCTTGTAGTGCAAATAGGGTGCATGTCAGCCCTGCAAAGCCTTGCTGCAGAGTCTCTGACAGTTGAGGAAGGGTTTAGAATCTTGAGGAGTGAGAGCTGACCTGGGAGACTCCTGGAGAGTAGAAGGGTCAATCTGAGCTCTATCTTTGGATTGAAAACCTGACCTATATTCTGCAGCTTTTCTCTTAAAATTTGTTAGTTTATTTATCTCCTTTGAACCTCCCTAACCTCCCTTGTTCCCATCATCATTTTTCCCTTCTTAAATCTCTTGGGGTTTTTGAAAAGAGGGTGGACCTTGGGTTTAGCTTTCAAACTTGGTAGGCATAGTTTCTCTGTAGTCAAATAGGGCTTACCCTTGTTAGATGTAATAGGGGAATAAGTTTTAGATTGTTATAAGGGAATATAAATTAGATGTTATAAGGGAAATAGGGTGTAGATGTTATACAGGAATAGGGCAATAGGGTGATATGAGACCAAGGGCTGGAGGTAATAAGGAAATTAAGGCAGAGGTAGGGTTATAATAGCGGATAAGGCAGGCAAGAGACTAAAAGTAGAGTGAATAGGGGATAAGGCACTGTGGATAGGGTTTTGTGGATCCCTAAGGCAGTAAAGTGGATAAGGAAGGTACAATGGTGAAGGTACTAGATTGAGATGGTAGGAGAGGTAAGGGAATGACTGGGTTTAGGGAATATAAACACAGAGATATAAGGAGTTGTAAAGGATAGGATGAGATACTTTGGGCAAACAGCTACTGCCTGGGAAACACAGACTAGGACACAGGTTTGAAGACAGAGACACTAAAGGGATCAGACTGAGCCCTCCAGATAGGAAGACACTTTACAGACAAAGGTTAGGGATAGCCAAGGATGGCTTGAAACTGACTAGAGGGCTTCTAGTCAGTTTCTCAGGTGCACTAAGGAAGGTTCAGAGGAAGTATTGAGATCTCACTTCCTTCAACATGGACACCTTCAACCCCTCAGGACCCAGAGAGAACATTATTTCCTTGCTCCTTTCTCCCTCTCTTATCAATCAACTAATGAAGTACCCAAAGGCTTTGATTACATGATTGAAGTTTAGGATTGATTGGAAGGGATAGAGGATACAAGGTAACTCTAACAGCTGCCTAGAGAAAGCTTCAGGTGGGGAGGGAGACAGGCGTGTGAGACTGAAATAGGAACCTGCCTAAATCAGCCCCCAGGTTTCGTAGCCTATAGAGTTAGGAAAGTTGGATACAATAATTAAAGAGATAATTTGTAACAAGAGTAAGCCCTATTTGACTACAGGGAAACTATGTCTACCAAGTTTGAAAGCTAAACCCAAAGTCCACCCTCTTTTCAAAAACCCCAAGAGATTTAGGAAGGGAAAAATGATGATGGGAACAAGGGAGGTTAGGGAGATTCAAAGGAAATAAATAAACTAACAAATTTTAAGAGAAAAGCTGCAGAATATAGGTCAGGTTTTCAATCCAAAGATAGAGCTCAGATTGACCCTTCTACTCTCCAGGAGTCTCCCAGGTCAGCTCTCACTCCTCAAGATTCTAAACCCTTCCTCAACTGTCAGAGACTCTGCAGCAAGGCTTTGCAGGGCTGACATGCACCCTATTTGCACTACAGTCTTCATTTTCTCCAGTCTCTAATGAACTGATGACCCTTCTTGCCAAGGCCAACCCCTCTCTTGGTCCTATTATCTTTAGTATCTTCAAGGAACTTTCCTAACCATTTATAGGCATGCTCAAATGTCTCCTATTCTTTTTTTTTTCTTTCTTTTTTTTTTTTTGTGTTTGTTTTTAAACCCTTGTACTTCGGTGTATTGTCTCATAGGTGGAAGTTTGGTAAGGGTGGGCAATGGGGGTCAAGTGACTTGCCCAGGGTCACCCAGCTGGGAAGTGGCTGAGGCCGGGTTTGAACCTAGGACCTCCTGTCTCTAGGCCTGACTCTCACTCCACTGAGCTACCCAGCTGCCCCTGTCTCCTATTCTTAAAAAGAAACTTCATTTGATCCTGCTATCCTTTCAAACTATCAGTCTATATCTCTTTTTTTCCATAACCAAACTCCTACAAAGGTTCTCCATATTCTTTCCTCCATTTCCTATTTCTTCTCAACCTCTCATAATCTAGTTGCTGATCCAATCATGAAACTGAAACTGCTCTCTTCAGTGTTACCAGTTATTTCCTAACTACTAAATCCAAAGACCTTTTCTCAATCTTTCTTCTACTTCATTTCCCCTCCCCCCCCCTTTTGACACTGTCAACTACCTCTTCCCCTGGAATACTCCGTAACCCTTTGATTTCTGTGACACACCTCTCTCATGGCTTCTTCCTGAATGACCACTTCTCTCTCATCTCCTTGGCTCATTCATCATTTTGCTACTGCCCACTTAGTTTGGGCCCCCCTGAAGACTGTCCTGGAATCTCTTCTCTTTGTGATCTGTCTTTTGGTGATCAGGGCTCAAAGATTCAATGATCACCTCTATACAGATGACTCAAATCTATATATACAATTCTAATCTCTCTTCTGAATTTTCATTCTCGTTACTGACTGCCAGGTTGACATCAACACTTGGGGGCCATATACGTACTTCGTACTCAAAGTATCTAAAACAGAAGTTATTATCTTGAATTGAATTATGGTCGAAGAAAGTGCTCTTGTTCAGGTATGATCTGATATAAATGACCTCTGAATTCCATTGCAACTTTGAGTCTATGCAAGCCAGAAGAGTCAGAGGACAAATGTATCTGAGAGAAGGACCTCATTATTATTTTGTAGTAGGGCAGAAGTCAAGTAGGAAGCCTCCATTTCCTGGGAAGGGCTTAAATGAAAGAGATGGATTTGGGGAAGGGATTGAGTTTGGTGACTGGTGGTGAGTTTTTAGACGATCTAGGAACCATGAGGGTAAAATGTTTGTATAAGTGCAAGGGCTTCTGGTTGAGTTTATTGATTCTCAAAGTCCGACCCCACAGACTCAGGCAGAGGCAGACCAATTTATAGGTTGAGAATAACTCACTGTGTGTCTTGTCTTGTTATATAGTGTGTGTCTATATCTTTGTGTGGCGTTTAAGTGCTTCTGTCTCTCCGAAGGTCATAGGATTTAGAACTGGAAGGGACCTTAGAGATCTCCTAGGGCGACCTTCTCAAGCCCAGAGACATGCTGGTGAACTTGCTTCAAGTCACATAGGTAGTATGATGCCTCATTGCCCTGTCTGACTTGGGACTTTTAGACATCTAAACTGGCTTATATGTTGCCTTCCTTAAGCCCACAGGATGATAGTAGATCTCTGCATCAAGTATCCATAATGTAATTGGCTAAGGTAGTATGCTCCTTGATCCATTAGTCCAGTGGCCTCACCAGTTCCTCCCTGGACCTGGAGTCAGGTAGACCTGAGTTTGAATGTCACTTCAGACATTAGCTGTCTGACTGTGGGTGAGAATCCTAACCTCTCTTAGCCTCAGGTTCCCATCTTTAAAATGGAAATAATAAGCGCACAGGATCGTCATGAGGATCAAAAGAGTAAAGTTCTTGAAAACATTGAGATACCGTATACATTTTAGTTATTATTATCATTACCAGGAATAGGAACTGGACCTGTGATTTCAAAGGTCTAGGGAGCTCCAGATAAGGAAACTCCCTCTATCGGTGCAGGCCAGTACCTTTTTTGTAGTTTATAATCTTAGAGATATGCCTAGAGCAGTAAGAGGGGTAGCTGGAAAGATGAGAAGTGAAAGACCCAAGTCCCAGGTCTATAGGGTCTTATATAGCCTGGTTCTAACTGCCAGATGGCACCTGCTCACTTTGGCTCATGGCAGCTCCAACATTCCAAACTGGGCAACTGATAGGATACCCTAAGGAAATATGGCAATACCATTTGTACATCATACTTCCCCAGAATCACATAACTAACATATATTAGAGATAGTCTTCCTTGACTTTGAAGCCAACTATCTATCCAGTAAGCCATGCAATATATTTATTATTATTTTTTTTATTTTTAAACCCTTATCTTCCATCTTAGAATCAATCCTGTGTATTGGCTCTAAGGCAGAAGAGCAGTAAGGGTTAGGCAATGGGGTTTAAGTGACTTGCCTAGGGTCATACAGCTAGGAAGTGTCTGAGGTTAGATTTGAACCCAGGACTTCCTGTCTCTAGGCCTTGTTCTCAATCCACTGAACCACCCAGCTGTCCCCTATATTTATTATTATTAATAATAATAATGATCTGGAACTGCCAAAGATTCACAGTCCAATACCACTGCCACCCCCCCCCCCAACCCATTATCAAAGGTGAACAATTGTGGAGAAGGGGCTTATTATCCCTGTCATCACCAAAACCAAATGCCACTATAGAGGAGGTAAATAGCAGTCTCTCTCTCCCAGGCCCCCACTGCCAGCCCTGCTACCAGCCTAGTCCCTGAAGCCATCATCCTAGGGAGGTTCCTTTATATAGATTAAAAATTTGTATAAATTTGTATTTTCATACATTTGTAAACATTTGAATTTGTATCAATTCAAAACTATCTTTTTGTAGGTTCTGCAATCCCAGAAAGTTCTCAGCACCCAAATCCTTTTCACTGATGGTCCAAAATGGGTGTAGTTTTATGATGGGAAATAATGTCAAAGAAGATGCACTGGGGGCAGGTGGCTGAGAGCCAGGCCTTTGTTCAAATCTGGCCTTGGAAATAAGTGAGTAGGTTTGCAAAATCTTTGCATGCCCCAGACCCTTTGCAAATCTCTCATCTACCTCTTTCTATTTTTCATTCCCTCTTTTCTATTCCTATATCTCAGACCCTTCCAAGCCATGTGACCCTGGGCAAGTCACTTGACCCCCACTGCCTAGCCCTTACTGCTTTTCTGCCTTGGATCCAATGTATAGTATTGACTCTAAGACAGAAGATAAGGATTAAAAAAAAAGATGCATTGCCATCTACTCTCTTACTATTCCCTAAGGACCATTGATTGGGTTTGCCCAACTCCTGACTTGCCCCTTTGTTGTCTTTCCCCATTAGAAGGGGAGCTTCTTCTTCTTCTTCTTTTTTTTTAAACACTTACCTTCCGTCTTGGAGTCAATATTGTGTATTGGCTCCAAGGCAGAAGAATGGTAAGGGCTAGGCAATGGGAGTCAAATGACTTGCCCAGGGTCACACAGGTAGGAAATGTCTGAGGCCAGATTTGAACCTAGGACCTCCCATCTCTAGGTCTGCCTCTCAATCCACTGAGCTACCCAGCTACCCCCAGACAGGGAGCTTCTTGAGAGTTTGCATCTTGAAGTTGCATCCTCAGCACTTACTTTATCCCCAGCACTTTTCACAGTGCTTTGTACAGAATTATTAATAAAAGCCTTTTCAATTATTAGTCCTGAGAGACAGAGGCTTCACCACAGGAGGGCGCTTCTGGATCCCAGGCAGCCACCAGAGGGTGCTCAGGCTGTATGGTCCACTGGTGGGCAAACACTGATGAGCAGTTTCAATTCACACTGGTTTGAGCTTGGCTGGAGATGGAGCGGAGAGCTGCAGGGATTAGGGGCCTGGGCACTGGCCCTCCCTGTGTGTAGGCTCTTAGGGGTGAGAGGGGTGAAGCTGGAGGAGCAGACACCTGCCTTCTCTCTGACAGGAGCAGGTGATCTTTGGGGTTCTCCTCTGCGGCATGAGGCTGGGGCCCCACAGGTCTATTTTGTGTCTAGAAGAGCGCCTGGCATACAGCTGGGAGTGGGGCTAGGGACCTGCTGGGTTCCTTCTTTGTGAAGAGTGGTTGAGTGTAGAGGCTGAGAAGGGGGAAGGCAGACATTCCGATCTCTTCTGTGTATGTATGTATTTGGGAGGGTACCCGGTTGTGCAGTCAGGAGACCAGACCCCCAGGTCTCCTCTGCATTCATTGATGTGCTTCTTCCGCTGTGTGTGTGTGTGTGTGTGTGTGTGTGTGTGTGTGTGTGTACGTTGGGACTTGACACCTGGACCCTCAGTGTCCATGGCTGGGAATACCCGGCTCTTCTATTTAGCATTGGCTATTTGATTTGAGTGTGTGTGGGAGGGGGTTGGCAGTGGAAAGTGGGGGAGGGTGGCAGAGCTGGGGGGCATGGTGCTGGGTCCTCATGGCTTCCGAGTATGTCTTGGTAGGCTGTCAGGAGGGTGACAGTAGTGGGGTTGGAGAGTGTTTGGGCTGGAGATGAGCTTCTGAGCTCTGTCTCTGGAATTCCCATACTACCAGGATAGGAAGGGGAGGAGAGGGATCCTGGAGGTTTTTGGCAGGTCCTAAATCAGGGTGCTAAGGAGGGAGATATATCTCCCCTGGGCAGCAGTGCTCTCTCAAAGCATGCCTTCTATGCATCCAGGTTCCTTGAAGAAGGGGAATCTGGGGGGAGATCGTATGGGATCTAAGTGGCCTACAATCTCTTTCCTTTTTATTTCCTTTTATTTTTTATTTTTATTTTTTCTTCCATGGTTACATGATTCATGTTGTCTCCCTCCCCTCTTCTTTCCCCCCTCCTAGAGCTGACAAGCAATTCCACTGGGTTATTCATATATTATCACTCAAATCCCATTTCCATAGTATTCATTTTTGTAATAGTCATCCTTTAAAACCCAAACCCCAAATCCTATACTCATATAAACAAGTGATAAATCATATGTTTTCTTCTGGATTTCTACTCCCACAGTCTTTCTGCAGTCCCTTTTTTAAAAAGTTTATTTATTTAGTTAATTAATTTAGAATATTTTTCCATGGTTCCATGATTCATGTTCTTTTCCTTCCCTCCTCCCACCCCTCTCCTGTAGCCAATGAGCAATTCCACTGGGTTTTACATGTATCATTGATCAAGACCTATTTCCATATTAATATTTGCATTAGGGTGATTGCTTAGAGTCTACATCCGCAATCATATCCCCATCGAACCATGTGTTCAAGCAATTGTTTTTCTTCTGTGTTTCTGCTCCCACAGTTCTTTCTCTGGATGTGGATAGTGTTCTTTCCCATAAGTCCCTCTGCAGTCTCTTTCTAAAGGAATAATTCCTTCTTTTCCTTGGCCTCTCCTCTCCACTTTGGTTTGGGATGGGACTTGCACCTTGCCCTTAGCAGCATTCGGCCACTTTCTACCTCCAACCCGGTGACTGATGTGTGTGCAGAGGGGCCCCAGGAACACGAACACAAGCTGTGAGGAAACCTTAGCTCTCTATTGCTTAGTCACTAAGACCAAATTCCCCAGAGCCCAGTGTGGAGGAGGTGGGGCAGGAATTTCTGTTCCCTAAGGCCTGCCCTTTCATGACAAGGCTGGGGGGGAGTCCTAGTCATTCATAAAATCCTTTGTGAAAAGGCAACAGGACACAGGCTGAATGTACATGACCCCACAATTAAAGACACACACATCACATGCAGACACATGCCATAAACACATATCCAGCTCCAAGACTATACAAAGATACATGACAACTGCACACAAACCCACAACTCGAAATCACTCGCACATCTACACTACCCAGGGGAACTCTGCTCACATGGACACGTGCCACAAACATATGCTCCATCTTCCTCTGCACCCAAATCATAGATACACGGACACACACCACAGAAATATTCCATACATACCACATTCACATCTACTTCACAAACACAAATAGACAGACAGGGATGGGAAAATCCCATTTCTACCATATTTTTAAGTTTCCTCTGATAACATTTTCTCCTTCACCTTCTTAAGTCTAAATAATAAAAAAAACAACCAAACAAATAAAAAAAAAAACACAACCAAACAAATAATAAATGAAGTACTGAATTGTAACAGATGCCAATTTCTGAAGTGTAAATGCTCAAACTTAAAATTTAACCATTGGCTCTCCTCAGATGGGTCATTTAATAGGGAAAGACCACAGACTTCCTGCCTCCCCATCTCCTTAGGAAAGGGCCCTGTAATTTCTTTACTTCCCTACATGAAGGACTCTGGAGTCCTTGAACCTCATCGCTCCTAGGAAAGTAGTCTTTGTCATGGCGAACATGAAGGGATCCTGGGATCATTTGAATACCCTGTCAGGGAAGGATACTAGTGTCTGTGTCCCCCAAATATACCCAGGCAGGGAAGGAACTTAGTGCTCCCTTTATTCACTCACCCTCAAGAAACAACATTGAAAAATTCCAAAGTATCTCTGTTATATTGTAGATGCTCCCCTCACAGAGATAAGAGATACCTTTCCTCTCTCTCTCTCTCTCTCTCTCCCAGCCCGCCCTCCCTTCCTCTCTCTGTCTGTCTCTGTCTCTCTCAAAAACCCTTACCTATGTATTGGTTCTAAGGCAGAAGAGTGGTAAAGGCTAGGCAATGGAGGTGAAGTGACTCGCCCAGGGTCACACTGCTAGGAAGTATCTGAGGCCAGATTGGAATCTCCCATCTCTAGGCCTGGCTCTCCATCCACTGAGCCACCCAGCTGCCCCCACACCTCTCCTCTCTTGAAGTTTGGTGGGGTGAGTTTGAGCCACGTAGGGAGCCCCTGTGTCTGGGTGGGGCACTCCCAGTGTCAGAGCACACAGGCACTCCAGAAACACTGACAGATATGGCAGAGCTTTAGACACACCACCTCTACACATTCCACAAGCACATACTTCTCACACACCTACCAGAACCACAGACAGAAGATGCAAAGGAAGATAAGCTTTTGAGGGGAAAGACTGCTTTGTTTTTCTCTTTGTAGCCATAGTACAGTGCCCAGCATACAGTATTCACTTATTTAAGTGAATCGTCCCAGACTCTATAGAAACAAATGCAGAGATACACACACTTGACTGGTAACAACATACTGCTGGCAAATGGTAAACACAGTCATGGAAATGCACACTCCGCCACCACAAACACACAGCACACAATGCTAAAACCCCTACCTACTCCAGGAAGATGTGCCCAGCCTTTTACCACACCGAGTGCATTCAGACTTTCCAGGTACAGTTCAACCAGAAAGTAACTATTTCCCCCTTTCCCCACTTTCTTTTCAAGGTCAGTGCAATTAGATGGGGGATTCACAAACTTTTTTTTTAAACCTTTACCTTCTATTTTGTAATTAATACTGTGTATTGGCTCCAAGGCAGAAGAGCAGTAAAGGCTAGGTAGTGGGAGTTAAGTGACTTGCCCAGGAGCACACAGCTAGGAAGTGTCTGAGGCCACATTTGAACCCAGGATCTCCGGTCTCCAGGCCTGGCTCTTTTTCCTCTGTGGCACTTGCATGTGTCCCTCCTTCCCAGTTTTTACTATCTCATAAGCACAAAAGTAACTGTTGGGCTCTGTTAGTTACCCTCTCAGCCACAGCCACTTAGCTGCCTCTATTCATCAACTTTTTAAAAAAGGTATTTTGACAACTATGTTTCCATGTCAGTGGGTGGCTTCCTTTGAATCCTATACATTTAAATTATATGTATTTAAAAAATGATTCTGGGAAAGGGTTCCTAGGCGTTGCTAGACTGCCTCTAGGGGTTCCACTCTGAGACCCTTGTTATAAAAAAATAATAGTTACTCTTCTTGATACTGTTATGCTCTTAGGGATATTGGTTAGGGAAGCTGTGCCTTTTGTATTCCCCTAGGTAGCTGGTGACTGGGAACACCCACTCAAGTCACCTTAGTTTGATGGTATAAGTCCCTTTCTAACTATAACAGTGCCCAGGCAGGACCCTTAATAGTCAGGTAGATGGGTAACCCTTTCAGTTCCCACCTGGGGTTGGATTGATTATTAATATTGGGCTTTATTAGCCTTGGATAACGTTTTCATCTGACTGTGTTGCTCCCTCCCCAAGGGCCGTGATGTGATGACCACTCAGGAAGGTACTTAAATAAACTTTATCTATTGATGATAGGGAAAGGAATAATCAGGAACGGATTGGGGATAGGAGACCCTGTTACTATAGCTATAATCAATAATCCCTCAGGACTGTAGGCTCGTTAAGGTTAGCTGGAGCTAGTGGTTTCACACTCTGGTTCAGCTTGGCCACTGCCAAACCAGGGAGGGCAAACTGCTCAGTTGGTGCAGATATTGTGATTTTTCTCAGCTTCCCTGTCCTCAGTTTGTGATGTCAGCCTGCACAGCCTTTAGGAAGAAATCCCTTTGGAAATCCACCCTCTTCTTATACCTCCCTTCCTCCCATCACCTCACGGGCCCAGATACCCAATAGTTAATGATGATTCAAATGCCTAAAGGTCTAGGGAGATTCAGAGAGGATCAACGGTCAAAGCTCAAAGACCTGAGCCTCCAGGACCAAAAACTTCTCTCAGATGGCTGTGAGGGCCCTTCCTCTCCTCAGGCCAACCTACTTTTTCCTCTCCTAACCGCCTCCACCAACAAACATTCCGAGGTCTCCAACTGTCTTCCCCTGTCAATCAAGGTGAGACAAACCAACTCTCAGAGCTTGAATATAACACCCTCCTGGGAGTCTGGGCACTTTTCTGTTCTTCCAGTCAGCAGCCCCAGGCACGCGCCCGGCTACCGTTGAGACACGGACCCACCCTGCAGAGGTGGGGGATCGGTTAGGGGATCGGTTTTCCGCCAGCAAGTTTCTCCCCTTCTAGGGGTCGTCTTCATGGGCAGTCCCCTTGGGCCATCCGATCTCTGTGAATGGGGGTTGCTGGGTAGAGAAAACGGGAAACAGGGTTTCCTCGCCCTTCCCTCCCTCCCCCCTTGTCCCACTCTCCCTTTTCTCCACGCAGGGGGATTTCTAGTTTGGAGTCCCCAGTTTCATTGCAGACCTTGGCTTTGATGGGAACTGTCCGGGACAAGGAGGTGGGTGGTGAGTTACGGAACTTGGCTGGGGGGATGGTAGAGATGGAGGCGGAGATGGCGTGCGTCACACGGGGAGGGGTTGGAAAAGATCCCATAGGAGAGAAGGGGCGGGGCGGAACATGGGACCTCCCCGCTCCCCAGATCCGACTAAGACGCCGAGGCAGGGGATGAGGATGGGGTTGGGGCTGGGTAGGATGGACCTGAGGCGGGCCAGGGTAGTGAGGGGGCTGGATGGGGCGTGGCTCACCGCGGGGTTGGTGGTGTAGTTGAAACTTTCCGGGAGAGAACTTCATCTAAGTTGGACCTCAAGGGAAATATTGAAGGGAGACTTTCCTCAAAGGAAATACTGAAGTCCCTCCTCTCTCATCCCTCCCCCTCGCTACGTAACCCCCCTAGTCCCCCAAAATTCCCCCAGTTCATCTCCCCTGGGCCTCCGTTCGTTCCCCCTCCCCCTCCCGAGGGGCCCAGAGCTGGCAGGACCCTGGGGCGGGGGTGAGATTCTGGGCGTGCAGGTGCCAGCTCCAAGCCGATTGTTTTTTCAGTGTGAGCATTTCAAACTCTGAACTCCGCAAACGCTACAAATCGGGGCTTGATTTATTGTTTTGTCGGTTACCTAGACTTGAGATGGGGAAAATGTATAATAATGGAGATTAAACTCAAAAGTGCGTTGTTTGTACCTCCCTCCCCCCACAAGATCGCGTAGTTAAACTTTTACTGGTACACCTTTTGGGTGGGAGGGTTGAGAGGGAGAGAGAGACTAGATGGCCGAGAGAGAGACAATGACAGACGCAAGAGAACACAGAAACAGGTGAGAATCCTAAGATGCGCAGACATTGAGGCAGAATAGATTTTGCGATTCTGGTTTTACACAGGACGGAGACAAACTAAACTAAATATGCTGTATTTGAGCTCTAAGGCCAAACCGTCTTAGCTATAGCAAGGTCGCCTTCACCCCCTTTCCTCCCAGAGCTGGATGCTTTGGCTCCCGGACCTACCCCGCCCCCCAAAGCAGTGGGTGGATGGGAGAGAGTGGAGTCGGGTCCCCGCCCCGGAAGGTTACACTTCCTGGTCCCGAGGATAAAGCTGGCCCTCCAAGGCCCGCTGTGACATGACCCGGTCTCACCATGGAGGCCAATTCGGACCCGGAGAACCCAGACCACCTCTCGCAGGCTCCAGCCGGCACCTGCCGTGTCCTCGACTGGTTCTTGGGAACAGCGATCCTGCTGCTGCTAGCCGGAGTCCTGGCCCTGGCCGTTTATCCTGCTCTAAGGGCAAACCCTGCCAGGCCCCCTGCCTCAGAAGGACTCTCTGCTCCCCGGCTACCCACTCAGGTAAGGGAAAATCCTTGTCCTCTTCTCCCCCACTCCCCTCCCCATCTCCCAAGGATTTTCTGTGGGGAGGGATCCTAGTATCCGTGTCTCCCCACCTCCCTAGCTGAGGACCCTGTAATTTCTTTACTTCCCCACAAGAAAAGATTCTGGTGACTTTGAAATCTCAACCCCGAGGAAAGTAGTCACTCCCCGCTTGACAGAACCCTGGTACCCCTGAAGTCTCCTGAGTACCCTGTCAGGGAAAGACACTCCATGTCCCCCAAATATACCCTGGCCAGGAAGGAAGTCGGTGCTCTCCTCACTCTGCTCCTTCCAAGAGCCAGCACTGAAAAATTCCAAAGGTTTTCTATCTTTTCTATTGTAGGTGCCCCCCTCCCAGGGACATGCCTCCTCATCTCCTCCATTCTTCTTCCCTCACCAGCATTGTTTCCTTTAAAGACACAGATCTTTCTCTTGAAATTTGGCAGGGTGGGTTTTAACTCCTTGGGGAGACCCCATGGATGGGGGAGTGAAGGAAAGAAGGCTTGAAGGGCAGCTTTTATTGATCCCAGGATAAGCCCTGTGCCTTTGGAGTAGGGGATCAGTGGAAAGTACTGAAGGAGAGAGCCTGGTGATAGATAGTCCAGAAGGGATGAAGGGAGGAAAGTTTCCCCTATATTCTCAGGAGAATAAGTGACTTCAACTTGTCTTTCTTCTTTCCAGGGCTCCTATGCCCAGCTGGTGGTGAAAGATGGTAAGTTTCACACACCTCCCTCCCACCTCCATTCATTCCCCCAGTATAGTGAATAGGGCACTGGATTTAGAATCCAGAAGACCTGAGTTCAAATCCTACCTCAGATGTTTATTGGCTTGTATTACCCAGGATAAGTTGCTTATTTAACATGAGGGTCAGACTCAATGATTTTCATTCTTCCTCCTGTCCGCCCCCTCAACCCCCCAGCTCTAAATCTGTGATCCTTTGATCTATGCCCTCTTAAGAGGAAGTGAGGAAGTGAGCTTACTACCAGGGTCAAGGAAACCACCCTAGCTCATGTGTGTGTGTGTGTGTGTGTGTGTGTGTGTGTGTGTGTGTGTGTGTTTTCATCAGATCTTAGTAGGCTATAAGTTTGGGGTTTCTAGATTCCATGTTGACACCTTCTATCTTACTATCAATTGATTAAATTGATACTAGGTATAGTTCCAAGGCAGAAGAGCAGTAATGACTAGGCAATTGGGGTGAGTGCCCAGGGGCACCTAGCTAGGAAGGGCCAGATTTGAACTCAGGACCTTCCATCTCCAGTCTTGGTTCTCTAACCACTGGGCCACCTAGCTGCCTCTTGTGTTTTAACTAAAAGTAGATTCTCTCCTTTTCCCAATCCTGGTTTCTTGCCAGGGTGGGACATCGAGATGCCTAAGCATCTCAGAAATTAATCCCCTGATCCATCACTAAACCTCTTCCAGCCATTATTTGATACTGGGATTGTGGGAATGCTGGGGTTAGGCTGACACTCTTTCTTCTGTTCCCCACAGTCTTGGTGCAGAACCAGACACTGAGCTGGTACAGTGATCCTCATCTTTCCGGTGTATTCTTGGACTCACAAATGACTTATGACACAGAGAAAGATGAACTGATGGTTGGTGTCTCTGGGCTTTACTTTGTTTATGCCTGCCTGAAGCTTCAGCAGGTGATTGTTCCTGCCCGCAGCCAGGGCACCATCAAGGTCTCTGTGTCTGTGCGGCAGGACTTTGGACGTCGAGCTGTCTCGACTCTCTCCCTGGACGTGGGACCTTCCAGCCCTTCCACAGTCACCGTCTCGGAGACCTCCCTCCTCTTCCTGTATCCTGGCGAGCAGCTCAGCCTTAGCATGAACACCACAGCAGGGGACTTCCAGGATTGGCAGCTAGTGTCAGAGGCCAGTACTTTTGGTCTTTTCCGAGTGGCCGAAAGGTAGCCCTTCACTGAATCTGGGACCTATTTATTGTGACCAATGAATCGAGACCTCTCTTTCTCTTTGGAAGATGGCGGACTGGGTGGGCAGAAATGCCCTTGTTTTATTTAACCTGGGGACCCCCTCTTGTGATTGAGTCATAGGGAATCCCCAGACTAACTGCCGGAAGTTCTCTGTGAACCTCAGAAAGAAGCAGTAGGAGCCATGCTGATTCTGGGTCCTCACAGTAGGGGTGTCTGAGGGTAGAGAAGCAGAGTAGTCCTGGTTTTGAACCTGTCTCTGACATTTATTTTCCATATATTTTGGGCCAGTCACTTAAACTCAGTTTCCTCATCTATACAATGGGGATAATCCTTGCACTGCCTACTTCATAGATTTGTTGGGAGAGAAGTGATCTATAAGCTTGAAAGCATTAGAGAAATGACAGGCTTTATTTATTTATTTATGTGATCATTCCTAGTCGAGGGACTGAGGCCAAGGCCTCTTCCCTCTTGGCTTCTAGGGGTGTTAAACTACCTCCTGGGGACCTTCATGTGAAGTACTTGGAGATCACCAATCTTCTCAGTGGCAGAAGAGACTTGGGCAAGAGTTTGCTGGTCCAAGGAATCCCAGGCCAATGAGAGGAGGGAGAGTGCCAGGCACTGTCCCGTACCTCCAATTGTATATTTATTCTGGGCAGGTGCCCTTTAAATTATTTTATTTATCACCCTCATGCCCTAGGGATGTGTATGAAATAAGTCAGTGCTCTGTGAGTTTTGTGCATTGTGTGATTGTGGGGGATTCTAGTATGTGAGCAATACAGCACAATCGAAAGCTTTCATTTCCTACTTTGTAAAATACTTTGTTGGCCTCGAACATCCCTTCTACCAATATTCTCTGTTCTTTGGGTCCTCCCAGCTCTGACATTCTATGAGTGTCAGAATCAACCATAGTCCAGAATGGGAAAGTAGGAGAAACTAGATAATCTAGGCAGAACAAAGTGGGGTTTTAAGAAATCATTTACCAACCCACTCAAATGAACAAAATCCTTGAGCTTTGGGGAAAAAGAAACACAAGGTTCGAATCCCTGCTCTATGGAACCTCTTCTAGTATCTCTAGAAGATACTTTATTATGCCATGATGGCAGCAGGTGACACAATGGATAGAGGGCTGGTCACTGGCTCTGTGACCCTGGGCAAGCCATTTTAATCTCTGCTTCAGATTCCTCATCTATAAAATGGGGATAATAATTGCACCTACCTCAAAGGGTTGTTGTGAGGATCAAATTAGATAATAACTGTAAAGCACTTAGCATAATGCCTTGCACATAGTACGTTCTGTATCAGTGTTAGCTTTGATGATAAAGATGATGAGATATAAAAAAAATGAAGAGACCTCTTGTCTGAGTAGTGCCAAAACTAGAGGGATCAGAGAAAGGAGGGAAGTCAGTAGGGAAGACTTCTAGAGAAGATCATAACTGGAAAATACTTGGAAGTACCTTCAAGAAAGAGGGATGGATGTTCCAGAAAGGGGGTTGGGGCATTGGCATCCTTGCTCTTCTAAGAACAGAGCACTCCATCTCCCAATCGTGGGGCATTGTCTCTGGTTGGTCTCCATGTCTGGGATGCTCTCCATTCTCATCTCTACCTCCAGGCTTCTCTGGCTTCTTTCAAAAGAAAATTTGACCTTCCAAAGGAAAACTTCCCAATGTCTTGTAATTCTAATGTCTTCCCTCTGTTAATTATTTCCTATTTATTCTATTTATAATGTGTGTAGAGATTTGCTTGTTATCTCCCCATTATATTGTGAGCTCCTTGAGAGCAGAGACTGCCTCTTGCCTCTTTTTGTATCTCTAATGTTTAAGCACAGTGCCTGATTCATAGTAGGCACTTAATAAATGTTTACTGGATGTTTATTGACTGATTGGCTGACCAACTCATTGTGGAATTGGGGAGCAGACCTACCAGAGAAGGTTCAATTGCATTCAAGGGCCAGTTAAGAACCCCTGGCCTGGGTTGTCAAGTAAAGAGAGTCATTTGGGGCAGGGGGTGATGGATGTATTAATACTGAAGTGGGATACTTAATAACACGAGTCCAGAAATTCAATAATTGGAACCATTATTTACTGATTAAAAAAAAAAAAGAAAAAAAAGAAATCTACCAGTTGGGATAGCAGCTGGGACAACCTTCCCTAGTGGAAGCTGTGCAGACTAATATTACAATATAGCTTATATAGGTCTACAAGATACAAGGCTATCCAGGTTCTTATTGTCAAGAAAACACTCATCACAAACACAGGTAGTGATAAATAGATAACACTCGGATAATTCAGAGGATATTTACTTTTCACATGTACCTAAACACTCATCCAAAGTTAATTTCTACCTTGCATTCTGTTCTGACCTATTTATTTGTACTTAAACACTCATCCTTAGTTAGCTATGTCCCTTTGTTGTCCTTATGGGAATTTGGACTCTGACCCACCACTTGCCTAGGTTGCTTGGCCTCAGAAGGATTAGGTCAGTTTCCTAAATAATGCAGGAATGGATTAATCTACTTCAATTCTACTTTATTCTCTAACCTACTTCATTTATTCAGTCTATTTCAATATTGGATTAAGATGTGTTGTAGAGAGATTTGGTGCAAAATAAGGGGGTTAGACTGGACCTTTGCGGTTCCTTCTAGTTTCAACGTGCTTTCTAGAAATCAATTGATAAGTATTTATTAAGCCTTTACTATATTTCAAATGATATATTTACTAGGTTCTAGAGATGCAAAAGCAAAAATGACACAGCCTCTGACTTCATAATCCTCGAGTTTATCTTTTGCAGAAAGAAACAATATGTACCTATAAATGTATATGCAGAAAATAAATACAAGATAATTTTTAAAGAAGGGGGCACTAGCACTAGGAAGGATTGGGTGAGACCATGTGAGGCAGCCAGGTTTTGTAAGTAGATAGTATTGGAGCTAGGGTCAGGAAGACTTGTGTTTCAAATCCTGTTTTAGACTTTTCATCACTTGTTTAATAAAATCTTTATTTTGATGGATTGTTATGAAATTGCTGAACACCTAGGTTCTGTCTCTGCCACACAAACTTTGCAGGACAGTGGAAGTCCTGGGCAAGTCATTTGATTTCTTGGTGCCCTGGATACCTCTGTGAGCTGCGGATTGCCCACAAATTTGAATCAATGGAGGGAATCTCCCATATTTTATTAGACACCTTCCTCCTTCCCCCAAATTTCTGAATGCTTCTACTTTAGTAGCACTAATATAGTTGGGCTGGAGTTTGTGACTTAAACTAGTAATACCCTTTTATTGCTGGAAATTTCCCATGGGTCTTTATTTTGTTCCCTCCCCCAAAAAGCAAACCACAAAACCCTCCATAACCCTTTAATAATGTATTGCAGACCCTGCCACTTACACAATTTGAACTGAGATAGTTGGGGGTTGCTGATGAAATCAATGAATGCGTGACCTTGGGCAAATCATCTAACCTTTCTTGGTGTCACTTTTTCCATTACATGGTTGTCATGAGGTTCAAATGAGATAATACATGTAAAATTATTTTGCAAACCTGAAAGTGCTATGTAACTGATAGCTATTATTTTGACCACACAATAAGAAGCTGGGACTCATTGGAAGAGACCCTGATGTTGGGAAAGATTGAAGGCCAAAGGAGAAAGGGACAACAAAGGGTGAGATAGATGGATAGTCTCATGAAAACCACAAGCATAAACTTGGGCAGACTTCAAAAGGTAGTGGAGGATAGAAGGACTTGCTGTGCTATGTGGTCCATGGGGTCCCAAAGAGTTGACCACGAGAATCACTGAACAACAATGAATTATCAGTAGTGTTTAGTAGAAGGTGCTGTTGGAGCTGAGCCGGAAAGGAAAGTAAGATAGCAGGGTAAGAAGGTAATACATCCCAGGCACTGGGGATAATCTCAGGGACAGCATAGAGGAGGGAGGTGAAATTTGGGTGAGGAACAGCAAGATGAATTTGGCTAGATGCTCTATGGCCCTTTCTAATGATAAATATTGTATTTACCAAAGGCCCTTCTAGCTTTCACCTTCTATGTTCTGTTTGTCAAGTTTCTTTCTAGGGAATACTGAGTCTGACATAAAAGTCAGTAGAAGTGGGCTTGACTCCAGGCTCTGCCTCTGACTTAGGACACAATTCTTTCTTTTCCCTGGGCCTAGTTTCTCTCATCTATAACATGTTAAAGTTGGACTCAGTGATTTCTAAGGTCCCTTCCAGTTCTGTTAATTAAAAAAAAAAAATCCTTACCTTTTGTCATTGAATCCAGGGCAAAAGAGTGGTAAGGACGAAGCAATTGGGATTAAGTGACTTGTCTAGCATCAAGCAGCTAGGAAGTATCTGAGGTCAGATTTGAACTTGAGGACCTCCTGTCTTCCAGGCCTGGCTCTCTATCCACTGAGCTACCTAACTCTTTTCACATAGAGTATATTTTAAGGAGAAAAGTTAGAGACCTTTCCGAAAGGATCAGGGGTAAAACAAAGATGCCCATTCTTGCCACTACTATTTAACATATCACTAGCAAACATAAAGAAGAAACAAAATTATTCCTTTTTGCAAAATAATATAATAATATGATGATTTACTTATAAAATATTAGAGTTAGGTAAAAATTAATAACTATGGGGCAACTAGGTAGCACAGTGGATAGAGTACTGGGTCTGGAATCAAGAAGACTCATCTTCCTGCGTTCAAAACTGGCCTCAGACACTTAATTGTGTGACCCTGGGCAAATCACTTAACTCTGTTTACTTCAGTTTTCTCTGGAGAAGAAAATGGCAATCGACTCCAGTATCTTTGTCAAGAATGAGATCACAAAGGGTCAGACAAGACTGAAAATGATTGAACAGCTGCTATTATCCTATTTCTCTCCTCTTCTCTGCTAAATCCATAGTATTACATTGGGTGCCTCCATTTCTTTTCCTTTTACTCTCTTTGCTCTGGATAGTTTGGCTTCTGAGCTCATCATTCAACTGAAAACTGCTCTCTCCAAAATCACAAATGATATCTCTCTTAAAAAACAAACAAACAAAAAACCCTTACTAAGTACCAATTCTAAGGCAGAAGAACAGTAAGGACTAGGCAAAAGGGTTTAAGTGCCTTGCCCAGGGTCACACAGTTAGGAAGTATCTGTGGGTTTTAGAGGCCAGAGTTATCCTAAATTACCCTTTCTCCTTTTAGATTATATTTAGATTAGATTATTATTAGATTGGATTTAAATTTAGAACTCCCAAGATGGAGGTCATATTTTTTGATCATTTATCAGTTGGGGGAAGGCTCTTATTCCCATACATTTGATAAAGTTGTCTAGTTATTTTAGATATGAGATCCCTATCTGAGAGACTGCCTATGAAATATGATTCTGCTTTCCTTCTAATCTTGGCAACATTCTTTTTATGTATATAAAAACTTTTCAATTTAATGTACTCACAATTATCCATTTTATACTTCATAATGCTCTCCATCTCTTATTTACTCAAAAATTCCTCTCCTATTAATAAAACTGGTAGGTAATATGTTCCCTGTTCTTTTAATTTGCTTATGATATCTTCTTTTATGTCTAGATCATGTATCTATTTTTTTTAATAAACCCTTGTACTTTGGTGTATTGTCTCATAGGTGGAAGATTGGTAAGGGTGGGCAATGGGGGTCAAGTGACTTGCCCAGGGTCACACAGCTGGGAAGTAGCTGAGGCCGGGTTTGAACCTAGGACCTCCTGTCTCTAGGCCTGACTCTCACTCCACTGAGCTACCCAGCTGCCCAATCATGTATCTATTTTGATTTTATTTTAGTGAATGGTGTAAAATATTGATCTATCCCTAGTTTCTGCCAAAATGCTTTCCAATTGTCCCAGCAATTTTTACCAAATAGTAATTTCTTATACTAATAGCCTGGATCTATATTTTTGTCACATCCCCAGGTTACTATAATCTTTTGCTACTGTTTGTTGTATGTCTGTTCAGTTCCACTGACCTACCTTTCTATTTCTTAGACAGTACCAGTTAATTTTCATAATTACTGCTTTATAAAACAGTTTAAAAGCTAGATCTTTATGGGTTTTTTTGTGAATTCTCTTGCGATTCTTGATTTTTTGTTCTTCCAAATAAAATTTGTTAACAATTTTTTCTAGCTCAATAAGATAATTTTGTGACAATTTGATTAGGATAGCTTTGAATAAATAGGTTAGTTTAGAAAGGATTATTATTTTAATTACATTGGCTTTGCTCATCCACAGACAATTAATATTTCTCCAATTATTTATAATATTTCTCCAATATATATGACATTCCAATTATGGCTATGTAAAAAAGTGTTTTATAATTTTTTGTGTGTTCCTGGATTTGTTTTAGCAGGTATATTTTATTCTACTTCTGGCTATTTTAAATGGAGTATCTCTTTCTATCTCTTCCTGCAGGAGTTTGTTAGTAATATATAAAAATGCTGATGGTTTAGCTTCGTCTCTTTTCTTAATTCCCTCATTTGATGCCATCAGCTCCCATGGATTCAATCGTCATCTCTTTGCAGATAATTCCCAAATTTATATTTAGAGTTATTACCTTTCCCTTTACCTCTAGTCCCACTCCAGCATCTAACTGTCTTTTGAACATATGCAACTGGCTTTTCCATATATATTACAAACTCAAAATGGAACTCATTATCTTTTTTACCCAAATCCTTTCCTTTTCCTATCTTTCCTATTACTTTCAGGGGATTATCATTCTCCAGGTTACTCAGGCTCACACTCTTGGTGTTAGCTTTTTCTTTACTCTTACTCACTTCACATATCCAATTCACATATCGTTTTTTACCTTCACAACATCTTCTCTCTCTCTCTCTCTCTCTCTCTCTCTCTCTCTCTCTCTCTCTCTCTCTCTCTCTCTCTCTCTCTCTCCTTTTCTCTCCTAGACATACTCTTATATTGGTTCTAGATGACATCTGGGTAGAGACATAGATTGAGTGCTGGTATTACATTTAGGAAGACCTGAGTTCAAATTTGACCTCAAATACTTCCTAACTATGTGATTCTGGGCAAAATCACTTAACTTCTGCTTCAATTTTCTCACCTCTAAAATGGGGATAATAATAGCACCTGTCTGCCAGGCTTACTGTGGAGATCAAATGAAATCATATTTGTAAAGCATTTAATATGGTGCCTAGCACATAGCAGGCAGTTTAAAAATGCATGATTCTTTCCCTCCCTCCGTCCTTTCTTTCTTTTTTCTTTCCTCCTTTCCCCCTTTCTTTCCTTCTTTCTTTTCCTTCNTCTTTCTTCCTCCCTCCCCCACCTTCTTCCCTCCTTCCCCCCACCTCCCCCCACCTCAAGTCTTCCCTCATTTCAATCCATCTAAGTCATCAAAGGGATCTTCTTAAAGTACACATCTGAACATGTCACTTCCTTATTTAATGAACCCATTACCCTGTTATTTCCAGAATAAAATATAAAAATCTTTGGTTTGCCTTTAAAAACCCTTTATAACCTGACCCCATCCTAGCTTTTTAGACTTACTGCACCTTATTTTCCACCAAGAACTTGTTGATCTTTCCTTCTCAGCATTCCTGATTTCCGAAGATTTTAGTACAAGATTTAGAAAATATTAAACTTAAATGTAAGGGTTAAAAAATAAAAAAAATAAAAAAGCAGCTTTTAATAACTTAAGTTTAAATGAGAACATAATATAGTTGTAAATTAATATTATCCCTTTGAGCCAGAGAAAAGAAAACTTCTAGCAGCTTTTAACAGTGAACAATTTAGTTTAATCAAAATAAAGATAGTAAATGAATATAGTAAAGGAGAGAAATATAGAACAGAAGTAGAGAAAGAAATGTCCTAATAAATTTCCTGCCACAATCCATCTTTCTACGTGCATTTGTATTTGCTCTCCCCATACCTGGATGCTTTCCCTTCTTATGTCTGCTGTCTGACTTCCGTAACCTTAAAGGAGGCTTAAATCTTAAAGAGATATAGCCCAAGTCCCACCTTTTGACAAGCCCTTTCTCAGTTCCTTTTTTACTGCTAATGCTTTGGCTCTGAGACCACCTTTCATTTATACTATCTATATCTTGTATGTACTTAGTTATTTGCATATCATCACTGTTATTAGAAGGTGAGCCTCTTGGTTTGTCTTTTTTTCCCCCTCTGTATCCCTGATGCTTAAAGTAGGGTCTGATACATACAAAGTATTTAAATCTTGTTGACGGACTGAGGGGGCTAAGGGTAAATATTTAGAAACTATATCTGGAGTCAGGGAAACTTGAGTTCAAATCTGGTCTCAGAGACTTCCTAGTTGTGTCACCCTGGGCAAGATATTAAACATGTCTGTCTCAGTTTCCTCATCTGTAAAATGGGCATAATAGTGGCACCTAGATCCCAGGGTTATTATGAAGATAAAATGAGATGATATTGGTAAAACATTTTGAAAACCTTTAGGTGCTCCATGAATGAGAGCTATTGCCATTATTATTATATATACTTTAGAAATTGTCTGTATAGAGAGGACAATTGAAGCTACGGGCAGTAATAAGATCACTGTTTGAGCATAGGATGAAAAAAACATAGTATCTACAAATGAGTTTTGGGGAATACTCAAGGTGAATGTGAGTGACATGCTCGAAGAATCATCTGGAAATGTGGTATGGGAAGAAGATCAAAAGAAAGTTAACAAGAATTCAGAAGTTAACTGCTTCCCAATACAATTCTGAAGAACTTATGACAAAGAATTCTCTCCACCTCCAGGGAAAGAATTATTGGAGTCAGATGCAGATCAAAGCATATAATCTTTCACATTAGCTTATTTATGGCTTTATTTGGGGGTTCTGGTTTTTCTTACAACAGTGACCAATATGGAAGTAGGTTTTGCATGATAATACATGTATCACCCAAATCAAATTGCTTACCATCTCCAAGAGGAAGGAGGGAAACAATTTGGGTCTTATCATTTCAGAAAACATATGTTAAAAACTGTTATTACATGTAATTGGGAAAATAAAAGATCTTTGAATTAAAAAAAAAGTTTTTTATATGTCATTCCCAGTGGAAAAATGTAGCTCAGAATGGCAGGCTCTTGTGGTGGGTCTGATCATGACAAGAGGAGGCTGCAGACTGGGCGGCAGCAGCAACAATAGCAGTTGTGGGCAGAGCAGTGGTGAGGAACTCTGGCTCAAGCAGATGGACATGAGAAGTGGCAGCGGGAGAAAACTGGCTTGCAAAATTTATCTAGGCTCTATTCTCTTCTCAAAGACTTAAATTTTTTTTTTTAGAATTCTATCCCTTTGTGGTTGCCATCAGTTTAAAAATTAAAATGAATTTACATGAACTTAAAATATTATATTTTTATAAGATTTGTTTATAATCGCTAAAAGTGAAGGAATAAAAAGGTAATTATATGACAATAACAACAAAAAACACCATATGCTCAAGCTAATCTATCTGCTCAAAATGCCCACTCCACCAAAACCACCAAGAGGAAGCAAAGAGCCCTGGACATGGAACTCCACCCAACTTATCTCCTGTCTACATCAGCCCCTAATGATAGGAAGTCAATGGGCTCCTGGGTTCAAAGGTACAAGATTTCCAATTACACACTAGCACTTTCGAATTAATATAGTGCTCCTTATAATGACCTGCCTAGTATACAGTGTATGTATTCCCATTCCACAGAGGTGCAAACTGGGGCTTAGGAAAAAAAGGAAAGTGACTTATTAAAGGCCACTAAGATAGTATGAGTGAGAAAAGGAATCTGAATTCACATATTCTGAGAATAGGTATAATACTCTTTTTTGTTTGTTTGCTTTTTTCAAATACTCTTTCCATTCTGAGGAATAGTCAGCCACTTTTTCTTTTTCTTTTTTCTTAGTTTTTTCTTTCTTTTATTTTTTAATAAATTTCTACATAAGTTTTCTAAAGTTATATGATTCACGTTGTCTCCCTCCCTTTTTCCCTCCTCCATCCTGGAGTTGACAAGAAATTCAGTCTGGGTTGTACTCAGCCACTTAAAAAAATTCTTTAAATAATTTTATTATTGTATATATATATATATGTGTGTATATATATACACATATATTATAAATGAAAGAAAATTCTTTAATTTATTTTTTTTATTTTTTATTTTTTTTAAACCCTTAACTTCTGTGTATTGTCTCATAGGTAGAAGAGTGGTAAGGGTGAGCGCAATGGGGGTCAAGTGACTTGCCCAAGGTCACACAGCTGGGAAGTGTCTGAGGCCGGATTTGAACCTAGGACCTCCCATCTCTAGGCCTGACTCTCAATCCACTGAGCTCTGCAGCTGCCCCTTTAATTTATTTTTTAATTTAACTTTAAATTTTTAAACTTTAGATTTAAAAATTAAAGCCATTTTTATTATGTACTCAAAAATCATCAAGAAAAACAAACACTTCCATAGAAAAATGGTTTGAATATGGAACCATTTCTTTATTGAAAGAACTTGTCCAATTTTTAAATGCATTCCATTTAATTTGACAGTACCAACAACTCTTTTTTTATTTCTAAAATGTTCAACCAAAACTTTTTTTCTTCTCCTTTCATCGTGATCACTATCACGAGGATTCTTCTGCCCAAGTCTCCTCTCTTCCCCTTGGAAAGCTCAACCTTGTAACAACTGAGTACGATCAGTCTGGTGGTTAATAAACATTGATTACACCAGCTACTAAGTGCCAAGCATTGTGTGAGGCACTGAGGATGGAAAGAAAGATGTCTGCTCTCAAAGAGCTCAGAGTCTGTCTAATAGGAACTTTTGTTGTTGTTATTGTTCAGTCATTTCAGTTGCCTCTGACTCTTCGTGACCCCATTTGGGGTTTTCTTGGTGCATGTTGAAGTGGTTTTGCCATTTCCTTCACCATTAATAGGGGCTACAACATACAAATAGCTACATACAGGACAAACTATATACAGGATAAATTTGAAATAATCAACAGAGGGAAGGCACTAGAATTAAGGGTGGTCTGGAAGGTTCTAAGTAAAACAAGTATGTGCAGTATTGCTCATATTTGAAAATATATGTTTCGAGGACAGCTAGATGGCTCATTGGATAGAGAGAAAGGTTCAGAGACAGAGGTCCTGGGTTCAAATTTGACCTCAGATACTTCCTCACTATGTGACCTTGAACAAGCCACTTAACTCACATTGCCTAGCCCTTACAGCTTTTTTCCCACCTCAGATCCAATACACAGGACTCATTCAAAAAAGGGCTAAGGGCTGAAAAAAAAAAAAAAAAGAGAAATATATGTCTCACTTTGCCCCTCTGGTCCATCCCTCTTCACTAAGAGATGGGGGAATGTTTCATCATCAGTTTCCCAAGGCCATGATTGTTCATTGCATGACTAAAGTCTTTCATGTTTTTGTTTGTAATGTTGTGGTTCAAATGCACTTAGTTCCCTTAGTTCAGCTTACTAAACTGCATTGGTTCAGACAATTCTTCCCAGGCCTCTCTGAGTCCATCTCTTTTTATTATTATTATTTTTTTTAACCCTTACCTTCCGTCTTAGAATCAATACTGTGTATTGGTTCCAAGGCAGAAGAGTGGTAAGGCTAGGCAATGGGGGGTAAGTGACTTGCCCAGGGTCTCACAACTAGGAAGTGTTGAGACCCTTTTATTATTTCTTACAGCACTGTAATAGCACCTTACATTCAGATACCATAACTTGTTTAGTTATTCTTCAATGTATGAGGACCCCACTCTCCTCCCCCAACCCCCACATTCCATTTTTTTGCTGGACAACAAAAACACACTGATTCTTAACAAGGATCATGCAAGTTGTTCCCCCAATTAAAATTAATCTCCTTAAAGTCAAGAACTGCTTTATTTTTGCCTTTGTATTTTCTAGCAGTGCTTAATATCTATTGATTTTTTTTTTTGTTTGTTTGTTTTGTTTTTTATATCAACCCTTACCTTCCATCTTAGAATCAATACTGGGTATTGGTTCCAAGGCAGAAGAATGGCAAGGGCTAGGCAATGGGGGTTAAGTGACTTGCCCAGGGTCACACGGCTAGGAAGTGTCTGAGGCCACATTTGAACCCAGGACCTCCTATCTCTGGACCTGGCTCTCAATCCACCGAGCCACCCAGCTGCCCCCGATATCTATTGATTTTTGAGCAAATGGAGGAGGCAGATAGAAGAGGTCCACTAAGACTGAAGTAGATATCTGTGTTATTGGAAATTTTGGGGTCCTTGAACTACATTTCCCATGAGCCCACTGGCTTCCTGTCATTATGTGATGATGTAGACAGTTAGGTGATGGTGTAGACAGGAGGATAAAATTGAGTGGTTGGCATTCTACTTCCTCTTTGCTCTCTATCCACCATGGTGGCAGCAGGCAAGTGGGCGTGCCTTTTAACGGACTAAGCCAGAATGGCACGTGGCTTCATTTTCTAAAGACTATTAATAAATCTTTAAAACCCATAGTATTCTTAAAGTTATCTTTTATATTAATTTTAGTTCTTACATTTTTTGGCAACCACCTGAAGTTAGAGAATGAACTTTCAATTTTTTAAGATAGCCTAGACAAATTTTTTGCCAAGCTGCCTTCTTTTCCTAATCTTTCAACCACTGGCTGCCCACCCAATGCTGATGCCAGATCCTGGCTGTTCCCTGTTGTTGTTGTTGTTCCCACTGTTGCTGATCCAAAATGGTGCCTGGAGCTGCTGCCACTATTGCTTGGAGCCAATCTCTTGAGGCTTGGGAAGTATTAACTCCCTTCTTTTTCACTGTGCACAGCTGAGAGTTTCCTTGCTGCCTGCCTTGGAAGCCTGGGTGTATTTCCTCTTAGACTTTAAAGGGCTTTTACCTGAAGAGAGCTTCTATGTCCTCCCCCCACCCCCACCACCACCGTGAGTTTTCCCTGCCACTTTTCCAGTCCCTGCCCCAGTTAGGCTTCCATGCTCTGCCTGTGGGAGAGGGGACTGAATTAGCATATGGGCCCTAACATTTTACCTCAAAGGGGAAGGGGAAAGAAAGGTTGCTCTTCAAAACAGGAAATAGAATGGCAAACATGGCCCACATTGCCTATTTCAAACAGATTCCACTTGTGGGATGTTTTTTCTTCCTACCATCCTTGTGATTATTCTGACTAATCTTAAGATTCAGGGGAGAAATTCATCTCCATTTTGGCATTTTGGTCTGCCCATACTCTGAACCATACCCATTATGAGGGTCATCCACACTATGCTCAGTGCAAAATTCTCCCTTGCTATGGGAGATCCCAGATCTCAGATAAAAGGAACTTGAATGGATAGAAAAGAAAAAAAAATTTAAGCCTGGAAGTAAAATTAGTAAGCCTCCTCAGACTCCACTGTTTTTTGAAAGTCTCTGTATCTTATTGTACTTTGCTGATTGTTTGTTTTACCAATTAATTTTGTTGTTTTAAGTTCATGTTAATCTGATCAATATCTTTCTGTTACACTAAATCATCTTAAGCTACTGTGTTCTTAACTATTTGATAAATTCTGTTCATGATTTTATTGGACTCCCTTAATAGTAAACAAGTCTATTCTGATTGGTAAAAAGGTTTTTGACTACACTGCTTGTATTTTGTTTATATTATTGTATTTGCTAATTCCTTTAAGGCTTAAATTTTTTAAAGTTTATCTGTATTAAGCTAATTAATATCTATCCTGTTATACGATTCTTTATCTGTACCATTTCCCCATGATTTTACTGAACAACATATCATTGTAAAAATGCATTCAACTTACACAAACCTTTTCATGAGATCACATGTTGCCTTAACAATTTTTATTCTATCTTGACAATTGTATACAACCTTGAAGAATATGTTGACTTAAGAATTTAAATTGTAATTTAAAAAGGGGTCTTTAAAAATGACTTTAGATACCTAGTACCTTCTGAATGGATGATAGTTATATACATACATACATACATACATACATACACACACACACACACACACACACACACACACACATATATATATATATATAAAATAAAGAATGTTGTATTAAAAGGTAGAGAACCAAATAGAAGTTCCTACCCAACCTTTTTATATATAATGTAGAAAGACAAAAAGAGCTCCTGCGTGAATGATATTTTTAACTCTTTATTTTAATTTACTTTTCCACCAAAAGGATCTAGAATTCTTGGTGATATTTTAGACCAAAAAAGGTTTTTTATCAGCTTTGTGGTTTTTTTCTAGGCTCTGTCCCACATTTGGATAGAGGCAAGAATAGATTTTGTTAAAAATATCTCAGCCAAAGTTGAATGATTTGCTACATCTGTTGAGTTTGTGACAAGTATACATTTTTAAAATATCACACAGCAAGTGACTACGTAGAAACTCATGTGAATCCTATATGATAGTGGGTTTGTTTGTTATGGTCATTAAATGTGTTATTGTAATTTTGGGGAATTTTGGTACTTTATTTGAATGTGCATTATAAATCTCTTATTTTGTAAAAAAAATCATTTGCACTCACACAGTAGTTCATGCCAAAGCTTAAAAGGAAATGGATCTCATTTTTGGGTAAGAAACCTTTCACTCATTCTAAGCTATATATTTTTTATTTTTAAAAGATTCTTTTATTATTTTTTCCCTTGTATGTGCAATACGGTATTTGAGTTTGTTTCCCCCCTCATTTTTGTACTTGAACACATCAGTATTGATCCCTTTTGGTTTTATAGTAATATAAGCTTATATATATACACATATACATATACATATATATATGTGATTTAATATTAATATATACCCAAAAAGCTTTAGTCTATGGAAACCTACCATTTATTGATAAATATTATGGGGCTATGATTAATGATTCTGCCTGATTCCAGAAGAGAACAAAAGATTCACTATACAGCGCAAAGAATCACAAGGTCAAGGAGACTAACCAATCCCAATGGGATTGATGAGAAACTGCACAGTGCCTAGAAGCACAAGGTCAAAAAAGACCATACCAATCCAGGTAGGATTGACAAATTCTGAATTTGTCTTGAACCTCATGTTTGGGGTTCAGGATTGCGGCTGTTCTAACATATGTTAGGAGCCAGCCTTCCCTGAGCCACATCCCCAGTCAAGTACCGAAGGATGGCCATCATCCTGGCTTGCCCTATCCCTGAAAATAAAGGCAAATCAGAGCAGGGAATGACACTTCCCTTTTTAATACAAAATCTGCTCCTTTCTTCTCTTTTATAAGTGTGACAACTTTCTATAGTCCTGGCTACTGAATAGGTAAGTGCATAATTACATAAATCACTTTAATTGGGCCTTGATTCAAGGACCTGTTATAAGTTTATTTTTCCTTTACTTACATGTTTGCACATAAGACTTTGACATTTTATATCTCATCCACAAGTTATTTTTTCTTCTCTTTCATTTGGATTTTTTGATGTTTATGGATTTCTTTTGATAATTGACTCATATACTCCCATAACTCAGTCATGTATCCTTATCTGATCTGGGTGTTTGTCTTTACCCTCTTCAGGGGGGAACATGTTATAATTCTCCTCAGGGGGTTATATATGTATTGTAATTTATAATGTAAAGTTTAAATTCTTTTGAGAGTAATTTCAGGATAAGAAATTTGCTACCTCTCCAGAATCCAGATAATGAACCTCTTTAGAGAAGAAACCATGAAAATGCCTGAGGAACCTACACTGCATCAAGAAGATCCACAGTGAACTTTGGGGTGCAGTTGATTGAACTGTGGGGGGGGGTTGAATGCATTTGTTTTGAATGTACATTGTTATGCTGAAAGGGACTGCCCCCAACTGGCTTTTTGTCAATGCGCCTAGAAATCATTGGATCATTGGTTTTGTCCTTTTTTCCTTTTATCCCCAAATAACTGTAATTTATGTTAGTTATGTTTTCATGATCCTGGTCTCCCAAATAGGATCACAGGGGGGATGTGTTATTGGAAATTTTGGGGTCCTTGAACTACATTTCCCATGAGCCCACTGACTTCCTGTCATTATGTGATGACATAAGACAGTTACGTGATGATGTACACAGGAGGATAAAATTGAATGGCTGATGTTCTACTTCCTCTTTGCTCTCTATCCACCATGGTGGTGGTAGGCAAGCAGCACACCTTTTAAACTGATGAAGCCAGAATGGCACGTGGCTTCATTTTCTAGAGACCATTAATAAATCTTTAAAATCCATATTCTTAAAGTTATCTTTTATATTAATTTTATTTCTTACACACTGGTGATGGATGGGGTTCATGGAAATTCCAGGCTGGTGACTATGGGCTGAGAGGTACTTCTGGGCTACTGGGATGAAGCCTTGTTTCTAATATTCCCCAGCTTACCTCACCCCTACGTCTGCTAGACACCTAAAGAGGTCATTTACTTCCTGCCTCTACCCTGGAAAGTCCTCTCCTCACCATCCTTTCTCCAGTGGGACCAGAAGGGAAAATGGGAAAGGACTGCCAGGTCTATTTGGGAGATGGGAGCAGCTAGCATTTGTGTCTTAGGACTATACTCACATCTGGAGGGAAAATTAATACCAATTCACCATGTCTTGACCTGGACCTGAAGGAGAGAAAAATAAGCAGACTAAAAATGAGGGAGTCAGAGATCAGCTGATAAGGAGATCATATTATGATAGGATAACAGATCTAGATTTGGAAGGGATCTTTGAAACTATCTAGTCCATAAATCTTCTTTTACAGATTAGAATACTGAGTCTCAGAGAGGTGAAGTGACTTGCCTAAAGTCACCCAGGTACTAACTGTTGTAGGTGGGCATCTGAACCCACTCTTCTCCCTCCAGAAGACTTTTTCCTCCAATGCTTTCCATACAAAGTAAGACAAAGTGAGAGAGGAGCACAAAGTAGAAGAGAGAAAGATGATGAGAGAGAGACAGAGAAGGACAGAAATAGAGAGTGGAGGAGGGAGAAGACAAAGGAGAGGAAGGAAAAAGACAGAGAGAAAGAGAATTGGAATGAGAAAGGGAGGTAGAAAGATGATATGTGATGGGAAGGGAGAGCCAGATAAGATTTTCAATGATCTAGAAATCTGCTGGAGTTCTCTCTTTCAAAAACAGAAGAGATAATTAATTCTTAAATTTCCCTACTTAGGATTTCAGCCGTCAGAATGTGGAGGAAGCCATGAGCAGGAACAATTAGTGTAGACTGAATTCTGACCAACAAGAAGGAACTGATTGCTTTAAGTAGAAATGACAAGAACTTTGGGAGGAAGTGAGCTCTCTGTCTTAGGGAAAGAAAAGATGAGCTGGGGACAGTCCCATATGAGGCTATGATTTTGGCAGAATAAGTTTCGAAGGGTTTGTGAGAAGAATAAGTAAGGTACTGAGCCTCAGAATTCTAGGGAGGAAATCAGCCAACGAGGAGGGCAGGAAGTAGAGTGGGAAGGAAGGAAAACTTTAAAAGAAAATGAAATTCTAAAGACATCTACAGAACCAATTCCAATAAGGAAGGAAAGGGGAAGTCATCTAAAGAGAATACCATGGATGTACAGGAAATGAACTGGTCAGTGAACTTGAATGAATACTAAGGACCAAAAAGAAAGGGTTGAATTTTTTTTTGTTTGTTTTATTGAGTTGGGGAAAGGAGAAGTATTAGGAGGGCAGGGTGGGGGGAGGGCAGGACAGACTGGCAAGTGAGAACTGAATCCTGGAAGAATGGGAGTTTGGTGAGTCTCCTGGTGATGGGGAATGGAGGGACCTCAGAGCATGAGCAGGTATTCAGCAACTGTTTCCTGTCTTACTACATTGTAAGGAAGAGGTTGGGTTTTGAACCAGAACTGGGAGTGAATGCAAAAAGTCCTAAGAGAGAAACTGGTTTTCTATTCTTTCTTGCTGGCCATGAGGTATAAGGAGCACTCTGAGTTCTGTATGGCAGGTGAGGGGATGCTCTGTGAGTCTGTGAACGTGGCCTTCCAGGCAAACCCATGTCTAGGATGAGGCTACTTCCTGTTTGTGTCTTCTTTTCTTTGGAAGGATGAAAATATACATTTATTAAGCAACTAGCATGTGCCAGGCAGTCTGCTAAGCATTTTACAAATATATAAATATATCTCACTTGATTCTTTACAACCGTCCTGGAAGGTAGGTGCCATTATTATCACCCCCATTTTTCCTTCCTTCCTCCCTCCCTTCCTTCCTTCCTTCCTTCTTTCCTTCCTTCCTCCCTCCCTCCCTCCCTCCTTCCCTCCCTCCTTGC
>NC_058130.1:713053681-713091699 GCF_016433145.1 Gracilinanus agilis | reverse complement strand
CTCTCCCTCCCTCCCTCCCTCCCTTTCTTCCTTCCTTCCTTCCTTCCTTCCTTCCTTCCTTCCTTCCTTCATTAAGCACTTAATTTGCTCCAGGCATTCTTCTAAGATGCAAGAACATAAATATAAAAACAGAGAGATAATGCACACTCTGGTAAAGACACTAGCCTTTTTGCTAGTTTTTGTTCTTTGTATAATACACTCACATCTCCAGATCTCCATCCATTTGCAATGGCAATCTTCCATGCCTAGAAAACTCTTCCTCTTGGCTTCCTTAACTTTCTTCAAATCTCAGATTAAATTCTGTTAATTTTTTTTATAAGAAGCTTAAAAAAGTTATTTGGATTGATTTATTTATGTATGTTCCATTAAAATTCTGAAGTATCCTCCTTCCTTCCTTCCCTCCCACACTAGAGAAGGCATCATTTGAAAAAATTGCATACATAAAACATGTCTTGCTTGTTTCTATTTATCATTTCTTTATCTGGAGGTGCACATATAGAATTTATTCTTCCAACAATATTTATGTTGCTATATATAATGTTCTTTTTGTTCTGCTTCTTTCTAGGATTTTTGTTGTTTCTCTTTTATGAGGTTTTAATTTTTTGTGATATTTAAAAATGTGTGAATCATCTGGCCTAGGGTACTACCTTTGCCACTTTAATACCATATTTAGGATCCTTCATTAATTCAAGTCCAGTTCATTTATTCGAGCCAAGCCAGGAATGCAGGAATGCAGACTGATAGCAAATAATTGCCTCAAATTCTTGGACTCATTAGATTCATTGGGAGGATTTCTTTCTTCTTCTTTTTTTTTAACCCTTACCTTCTTTCTTAGAATCAATACTAGGTATTGGTTCCAAGACAGAAGAGTGGCCAGGGCTAGACCATGGGGGTCAAGTGACAGCTAGGAAGTGTCTGAGGTCAGATGTGAACCCAAGACCTTTTCTTCACACTTGGTACTCTATCCACTGAGCCACCTAGGTGCCCCTTCCTTATTAGTTTTAAGATCAAATAAATATAAAGTTCATTGTTTGTTATTTACATTTCTTCACAATCTGGCCCCTTCATACTTTTCAAGTACTCTTTTACGCTGCTTTCTTCCACATCTCCTTCAATTTAGCCATATTGATGCACTGGTTATTCTGCACACACATACTCCATCTTCCATTTTCATATATTTGCATTGTTTGGCCTCTAGGCATGGAACATACTCACTTTTTACTCTTACTATTTACCAATTTACTAATTTACCAATTACTATATCAGTAATTGGGATTCCTAGTTTGCTTCAAGACTCAACTCAAATACTTTTTAAAACTTTTTACAAGAAGCCTTTTCTGATCTTCACATGCATAAGTATACTTCCTCTTCTCAAAACTAGCTTTTATTAATTTATAATTTAAATATACATACACATAAACACATGCATACATATAGATGTTTCTTCTGTGTTAGAATATAAACTTCTGAAAGGCAGAGCTTATTTTCACTTACAAAAAATTTTTCCTAGGATAAGCAGCTAGATGTCCCAGTGGTTTTGTAATAAGCTTTTCCTTTTCCTTTGTGGATTATGTCCAATTTATCTTATTTATGTCTATATTTGTATTTATATCACCTATATCTATGTATCTTTTTTGTACATAATTGTTTGTATATTGTCTCCCCCATTCGACTCCTTGAGAGTGAGGACCAATTTTTTCTTTCCTTCTCTCTCTTCCTTTTTTTTTGCCTTTCGTTGTATTTCCATTGCATAGTTCAGGAGAGAAATAAGCATTTATTAAGTATTTACTAAGTAGTACATTTCCTGGCACACAGGTCCTTAATAAATGTTTATTGATTGATTGGCAAGGCTAGTTGGTTAGCCTACTCTAGAGAGAAGGAGCTCTGACAATCGGAGCAAGTTGGCTCCAGGGTGGGAATCAAAGCCATGATGGGTGGAGGGGCAGAAAGAGCAAGAGGCCATGGGAAAAAGATGTCTATGAAGCAAATGTTGATGAGTTCAAGTCACCTGGTCCTGATGAAGTATATCCCAGTGTACAGAAGAAGCAATCAGATTGAAAACCAAGTCCAATGTCAGAAATTTTAAAGACTTTGGAGAATAGAGGATGAATGTCCTGATTTCCAAAAATCTGCAAACTAGAGGTAAATGAACTTTCCTTTGTTTCCTTGAAAAGTCATTGAACTTATTATTATTGTTATTATTATTATTGAAGTCATATTATTAAAAGATGGTTGGTAAACATCAAAAAAAGGAATAAATGATATAAATGACAATCTCAAAACTTCATTGAGAATAAGCATGGCCAGAATAATGTCATTTTCTTATTTGGACAAAGTAACCAGACATGGTAGATCAAGAAAGTAAACTAGATTCTGTTTGCCCAAATTTCAGCACAATATTTGGCAAAGCCTTTCGCATACACTTGTGGGCCAGACGGACTGGATAACAGGACAGCTAGGTGGACTTGAAAGTGGTTCAATGACAGCACTCAAAAGATAGGCCGTAATAGCTCAATGCCAGTGGGGAGTCCCGTAGATCTGTGCTTGGTCCAGCACTGGGTAAGAATTTGATCAATGACTTGGTGGAAGGTAAAAATAGTATGTTCATCTGTCAAGATGACACAAAGCTGAGAGGAATATTTAATGTATTGGAGGTCAGAGTCAGAACCCTGAAAGATCATGATGGCCCAAATATAATAACTTTAGATTTAATGGTGGAAAATGTACAAAAACCTGTCTGAGTTAAAAAAAATTCGTCTTTAATGTGGGATAGGGAAGAACATCTAGATACTTCATTTGAAAGAGACCTGTTGTTGTTGTTGTTTTTAATTAGACCTCAGCTTGATCAACGATACATGTAAAAACCAGTTGAATTGCTTGTTGGCTATGGGGTGGTGTGGGGCAGGGAGAGGGAGGAGAGGAGGGAAGGAATACCAATTGTGTAACCATGGAAAAATAGTCTTGATTAATTAATTAATTAGATTTTCAAAAATAAAATAAAATTAGACCTCAAGTCCAATGTAAATCAATCTTTAGCTGATGTAAATAATGAAAAGAGCAAAATGAATATAAAATCAGAGCATTTAGATTGGAACTCTGGCTTTGCCACTGGTGCAGTACCTACTAGGCATTTTAGTTCCTCCAGCAAATCAATTTACCTTTCTGGGCCTCAGTTATGTCATCTGTAAAATGATAGTCCCTTTAAAGTCCCTTCCACCTCTAAATCTCTGCTCCTATTATTCCTCCCAAGATAGTCCCTAATTTAAGATAGCTCTATTTGTTCTTTATTGCATCCTAGATCACACGATTCAGCCTCCCTTTCCTCTAGCCGTGCCTTTCTCTTCCCCCACCTCCTCATGTGGGCCACATGGTTCCTTTTATATGGAGACAGATTCCTTCTTGCATAAGTCTACTAGCGAAAGGACTTTTACTCGAGGGGTTTTTGGCACTTGCTTGCTATATTTTTCCTTTAGAGAAGACTTTTCAGTTCTTGCAAATGTACTAATGTGTCATCATTTCCTGATGATGTAGTTGTACTGAATTAGCAACCACTAGCCTGACACATGGATGATACCACAATTCATCATTCCTGGGGCATTTTATGTCAGTAAGGTCACTGGCCCGACAGTCTGGATAACTTTGCCATGCTCTCAATAGTGAAACAGTCAATAGACTGCTACTAGGTCCCAGGCACTGTGCTAAGCCCTGGAAGTACAAAGAAAGGCAAAAAACCCCAAGTCCTGCCTTCTAGGAGATCATGGCCCGATAGGGCAGATAACAAGCAAACACATATGTACAAAAAAGCTAAAATATTTGGTCCTCTGTAATGAAGAACTTCACTTCTTAGCCCATGAACAACATGGAATGAATCAGGCTTTTTCTACCTCAAAAGAATCAGGTGCCCCAGGGATTGCCTTGAGACCTATAAAAATCTAGTAGTGGAAAAGGAAAGAGTTTGTTAGCAAATTCTCATTGAGTCAAGTTGAGTCTGGATAACCACTTGGTGATGTTATAGAGAGGATTCTTGGACAGATACAGGTTGAATTTGATCACTTCTGGGATTTCTGAAAACTCTGGGATGCCTTGGGAGGGAGGGAAGGTGGGAGAGAGAAAAAAGATGGAGGGGAAGTGGGAGGAGGGAGAGAGAAGGAGGAAGGATGCATGAGAAAGGAGAGAGAGAGAGAGAGAGAGAGAGAGAGAGAGAGAGAGAGAGAGAGAGAGAGAGAGAGAGAGAGAGAAACACACAGAAAGAGAAATGGCTATGAGAAGATGGGGAAAGGGCAGGGAGTTATTTTCATCTAACATCCACCATGAACCACATGCTTTCCTTTGGTCTCTTAACCCACTTCACTTTTCACCTCTGAGGTTTTTCTGGGTCCAATTATTCCCCACGTCTCCCCATAATGTCTTTATTCCCTATGACAGATCATGGAATGATTTAGAAAGATTATGGGGTAGTTATGAGGTTGTGGGATGGCTCATTGCCAGTCAGTCATTCAACAAGCTCGTATTAAGTGCCTACTATGTGCCAATGCTGTGCTAAATGCTGAGGTTAAAAAGAAAAGTAAAAGACACTCTCCTGCTTCCAAGGAGCTCACAGTCTAAGGGGGAGATAAAATGCAAACAGCTATGTTTGAAGAAGATAGATACAGCATAAATGACATGTATTTAAGAGAGAGGAGGGATTAACATAAGGAAGACTGAGAAAGACTTCTTTGAGGTGAACTTTCAGCTTGAACTTGGAATCAAGAGAAATCAGGAATGGAGATAAGGAAGAAGAGTATTCCAGGTAGAGGAGATAGATGGTGAAAATGCATGGGGTTCTCAGAATATGCTGGTGGACCAGACTCTTAATGGCTAACCCCCCCTCCAAGTCTTTTGTCATACATTATCTTCTTTTTCCTGTCTCCTGGTCCCCCTTTCAAAAAAAAAAAAAAAAAGGTTATACTGCTCCACCCTTCGTACTTTCCCCATCTCTTTAATACCTGTACCTGAAAGGTTATCATTACCCTGCATGATCCACCCAATCCTTTTGGTTTCCCCTTTTATAAACCCTGTATTATTCAAGTTGGATGATGCTCCTTGGATCTAACACATGTGTGGTCCTGCCTCACCAGTCCTTTGATCTATCCAAATAAAATGCCTAATAGGAAAGAAAGAAAGAAAGAAAGAAAGAAAGAAAATGCATGGAGTTGGGAGATTGATTTAAAAAAATATATGGCATTTTGAATTCAAATGGCAATTAAGAATTCACAAATAGTGGAGACAATATTAGCATGATAAAGTTAAATATTTTCCAAAAATTTCTCATGTTTTATAAAACATGAGGTTTTTCATGAGGCTTCAAGGTGTCCTAAAGTAGTACTATACATCCAATTAGGGACATGACAATAGTTTCAAGGAAGAATAAATGAAGGAAAACATTGGGAAAGACAAAATATAGGTGAAAGGAATAGTAGTAGCTCTTGAATTTGTAGCCACTTAGGTAGAACCATATTTAAATTCCTTGGGTAGTAAATAAACAGCTTGATCAAATACACTTTTCAATTTCAGAGGATAAATAGATAATTTAAAAGCTTTATTCCACTACATAATGGGCCAGAATATCAGTACATTTTGTTCAACCTGCTCTGAAGAGCTAGTGTAATATGACTATACCCTGTGGGATTCTATGATACTAGATAATAACTAAGGTTATAACAGTGACTAACAAGTAGCAAGGCGACTAATGATTCTGAATTGCCAAGGGCATAGAGAGAAGTACGATGTAAGAGAATTGTAAAAAAAAAAAGAGAGAGAGAGAGAGAGAGGGTCAGGTTATAAAGGATTTTGAATGCCAAATGGAAGATTTTATATTTGATCTTGGGAATTTATTGAATGGGGTAGGGAAAAGTTGACATGTTCAATTTGGGCTTTAGGAAGATCAATATGACAGCTGAGTGGTAGATGCATTTGAGTAGGGAGAGATTTTATGTAGAGAGATAAACCAGCAAATTATTAAAATATCCTAGGAATAAGAGGGTAAGGACCTGCATCAGAGTGGTGATACTATCAGAACAGAAAAGGGAGTATATACACGAGATGTTACAAAAGAAAAACTGACTGGACTTGGAAACAGATTGGTTATGGGGGAAGGTAAGTTAGAGTGGGGAGTCAAGAATGAAAGCCTGGGTGACTTGGAGGATGGTGATAGCCTCAAGAAGGAGGCAGCTAGGTGGCTCAGTGGACAGAGAACCAGACCTAGAGATGGGAAGTCCTGGGTTCAAATGTAGTATGATTCCCTAGTTGTGTGACCCTGGGCAAATCACTTAACCCCAGATGCCTTACCACTCATTTGCCTTGGAACCAATACTTAGTACTGATTCTAAGGTAAGAGACTTTTTAAAAATAGTAATAGAAAAATTTGGAAGAGGGAAGTTTTGGAAGAAAAGATCATTTTTATTTTGGACATAATGAGTTTAAAATATCTATAGGACATTTAATTCAAGATATCAGATAGAAGAAAAGATAATGATTTAAATTTTGGACATGCTGAGTTTAAGTTGCTAAGGGAATATCTAATTCAAGAAGCCAAGAAATCTCCAGAAGAGAAGTCAGGACTGAAAAAAAAGATTTAAGAATCATTAGCAAAGAAATGATCATTAAATTCATGAGAGTTGGAAAGATTACTGAGGAAAATAGCATAGAAGGGGATGAAAAGAAGGTCCAAGATAGAGTCTTGGGGGAACTCCTACCATTAATAGGAGTTACCCGGATAAAAATATAGCAAAGGCTATTTGGAAGGACAGGTCAGACAAATAAAAGGAAAACCAGAATAAAGTAGTTTCACAAAAACCTAGAGAGAAGAGAATACCAAGAAGATGGTGATCGACAGTGTTGCAATTTTCAGAGGTCAAGAAGGATGAAGTCAGAGAAAAGGCAATGGATTTGGCAGTTAAGAGATCTCTGATAAAGCTGGATTCATGTAGAGAAGTTTGCCTTGGCAAAGAGGAGGGTCATCTCTTCATCTAAGATAGGGATAAAGGATGAGATAATGACAAAAGATACATAAATGATAAAATAAGGTGAAAAAGAGAAGAGAAGAGGAAGTTCTCAATGAATGGCTTCAATTCAAATTTTTTTTCTTTAATGAGGCAAGAAGGTGGGAGGAGTAGGAGTTATGGGAAATTTAAGGAAGGATGAAAAATTTTGGAAATGCTACAGTGTTTGGTCAGTGGGATGGTGACTTATTTAAGGAGATATAAAAGTATTGCCTTGCTACAGTGAGGGTTTAGTAGAGATTACATAATAGAATTTGCAGTGGATGGTTTTGTAGTTTTCTCTACTTTCATTGAGCAGCATATGAGTGAAAGTGAGAGGATAAAGGGACAAGGGACTCAAGAGAAGAGAACAGTGTGGAGTCGAACCAGTTTACAAAATGATCAAGATGGGGATGGGAGAAAAATTTAGCTAGTGCAGAGCTGATGACCTGGAAAAAAATTAAGTGGGCAAGGTCCTGCATATCCTCCTAAGGACAAAGAACAGGGAAATCATGACACGGTTTGGGAAGCTGTAGGATGACTCAGATATTCTTTTTTTCTTTTTCTTTTTTCATTTTCATTTTGAATATTTTCCCATATTTACATGTTTCATGTTCTTTCTCTCTCCTCAAACCCTCCCAACCCCCTTAGCCAATGCACAATTCCACTAGGTTTTACATGTATTATTGATTAGGCCCTAAATTCCATATTATTGATAGTTGGGCTAGAGTTATCATTTAGTGTCTTCATCCCTAATAATATCCCCATCAGCCCATGCATTCAAGCAGTTGTTTTTCCTCTGTTTTTCTCCTTCCACAGTTCTTCCTCTGAATGTGGCTAGTCTTCTTTCTCATAAGTCCCTCAGCCTTGCTCTGGATTCTTGCATTGCTGCTAGTAGAGAAGTCCATTATGTTCAATTGTACCACAGTGTATCAGTCTCTGTGTATAAGGTTCTCCTGGTTCTGCTCCTTTCACTCTGCATCACTTCCTGGAGGTCTTTCCAGTTCACATGGAATCCTCCAGTTCTTTATTCCTTTGAGCACAATAGTATTACATCACCAACAGATACCACAATTTGTTCAGCCATTCCCCAATCGAAGGACATTCTCTTATTTTCCAATTTTTTGCCACTACAAAGAGTGTGGCTATAAATATTTTTGTACAAGTCTTTTTCCTTATTATCTCTTTGGGGTATAAACCAAGCAGTGCTATGGCTGGATCAAAAGGCAGATAATGACTCAGATATTCTGAGATAGATAGAGCAGCTTTGGTACAGACTACTGTGGGATTTCTCAAGGAGTCTGTGTTTTAGCTCAGGGAAACATACATGGATGTGGAGGTTGTGAGGTCCTAAGTGGATTATGGGATGGTTGAAGGTGCTGAAGAGTGGAGAGAGGCTGAAGATTATCTCTATGAGGCTCTGGAATTCATTAGAAAGGTATTCCATGGCCCAGGAAAATGTGGAGTGAATCAGGGATGGCGTGGGAGGATTAGAGCAGCTTTAGAATGGTCATTTCAATTCAACAAGCATTTTTAACGCTTGCATGTTAGGAGTTAATATGGTAGAATAAGGGATACTAAGTTTGTCCAAACCCTCCAAACATACAAAAATAGGGAATAAAGTACCTCAAAACAAAGGAAAGCAGGAGGGACATGTCTCACAGAGGTGAGAAGGGAGAGTAGTTTAGTAAGTGCTGCATAGAGAGAACTTGCAAAGCCCAAGGGGCCCAAGGCAACAAGGTAGGGGAAGCAGCCTAAGACTAGCCCTATGGAGGCCTGAGGGAGGAAAACTTCCAAGCCAGAGCAGTCCTACACTTGGCATGAGGCAACAAGACCAGCAGAGTGGGAGAGCAACGTAATGCCAGCCCTACCTGCTTCCATATGGCCTGAGAACTGATGGTGGAGGAGAGAACAGTTCAACACAAGAAACAACAGAGAAACCAAAAGCAGGGGGAACAAAATCCAACTGGGAAAAAAACTGCTGCAAGCCTCCTTACAAGAAGGAAACTGCTCTCCCCCCTGGAAGGGTACACTGAGGGACCCAAAGACAGCTAGGCCTACCCAAAGCACCAGAGAAGGCTACATTGCAACTTTGAAACAGTGCTCCCTTCTCCCCAGGAACAGAGCAGAATCTCAACAGACAGACAAGGCAATGTGGGGGAAAATAATAACTAGAAAAAGGAACAAAAGACAAAGAAAAAAATCTAACCTTAGAAAGATACTTTAGTAAGAAGGAAAATCAAAATATATACTCAGAAGAGGACAACAATTACAAAAAGGAAATATGAGATGCCTCAAAGGAAAATGAGAGAAGGTGTCAAGTCCTAAAAGACCTCCTGAAAGAACTTGAAAAGAAGTTTAAAAATATCAAATAATGAAAGGAATGATAGAAAGATACAACTTGGAAACTAGAATGAGCCAAATAGAAAAGGAAACACAAAAGCTCAAGGAGAAAATAATTTCTTAAAAACTAGAATTAAGGAAATGGAAGCTAATGACTTCATTCAGCATCAGGAAACAATAAGATGAAATCAAAGGAATAAAAAAATAGAAGAAAATCTGAAATATCTCACTGGAAAAACAATGGACTTGGAAAATAGATCAAGGAGAGATAATCTAAATTTCATGATTACATAATATGGACACCATATTACAAGAAATCATTAGGGAAAACTGCCTTGATATACTCACACAAGAGGGGAAAATAGAATTTGAAAAAAATCTACCAATCATCCCCTGAAAGAGAGCCAAATACAAAACATCCCAGGACTGTTATAGCAAAACAAAAAGACTTCCAGATGAAGAAAAAGTACTGTAAACAGTCAGAAGGAAACAATTTAAATATCATGGAGAAACAGTCAGGATTATATAAGATTGGCAGCTTCTACATTAAAGGACTAGAAGGCATAGAACATGATGTTCTTAAAGGGAAAGGATCCAGGCCTACAATTAAGAATCAACCACAACTAAGAAGCCCAGCAAAATTGAGCATAACCCTCCAGGGGAAAAAAGTGGTATTTGATGAAATAGAGGACTTCTAGGTATTCCTGACCAAAAAACAAAACAAAACAAAACAAACATAAAACAAACATAAAACAAAACAAAAAAACCCAGAGCTGAAAAGAAAATCTGATTTTGACCAAATTTGACCAAATTTGACACTTAAGAGAAGCATAAAAAGGTAAACAGAAAAGCAAAAACTTAAGGGTTTCAATTAAGTTGAATTGAGTATACATTTACCTGGGAAGGTGATAATTAAGGTATTTAAGATATATATGATACTTGAGTCATATAAGGTACTTAAAGAAAGTTTTGAGAAACTTAAAGTATTAAGATTCTTAAGAACTTTATCACTATTAGGGCAGTAAGAAGGAGTATACATATAAAGAAGGAAGGGGGTAAGCTAAATAGGCAGGGCTGATATCCTCTCTCCCCTACCAAAAAAAATCAAGGGACAAAGAGAGAGGAATAGCAGGGAGAAGAGAAAAGATAGAAGGGGTAAAGTATCTCACATGAAATGGTGCCTAAGAGTCAATACAATAGAGAAGATGGTGGTTTGTGGTGGGCAGTGCTTTACCTTTACTCTCATCAGAATTAGCTCAAAGTGGGTATAGCACCTACACTCAGTTAGGTAGGGAAAGCTATCTTACTCTATAGGGAAGTAGGAGAGAAAAGGGAATAAGAGAAGGAGGGGGTAGTCAAAAAGTAGGGCAAACTGGAGGGGGCGGTGGTTGGAAGCAAAATATTTATGAACAGGGAATGGCTGAAAGGGAAGTGAGAGAAGGGTAAATAGGGCAAAATAAGGTGGAAGAAAACACACAGTTAGTTATCATAACTGTGAGTATAAATGGGATGAGCTCAACTATGAAATGGAAAAGAATAGCAGAGTGGATAAAAAAACAAAAATCCCATAGAATGCTGTTTAGAGGAAACATTTAAAGCAGAGAGACAGACAAAGTAAAAGTAAGGGACTGGAGCAGTATCTATTATGCTTCAACTAAAGGAAAAAACTAGAGATAGCAATTATGATCTCAGATAAGACAAAAATAAATGTTGATCTAATCAAAAGAGAAAAAAAGAAATTGCATCTTAATAAAAGGCACCATAGATAATGAAACAATATCAGAGTCAGCTGGGAGGCTCAATGGATTGAGAGACAGGTCCAGAGATGGGAGGTCTTGGGTTCAAATCTGGTCTCAGACACTTTCTGGTTGTGTGACCCTGGGTAAGTCACTAAACTTCCTTAGCACTCTTCTGCCTTGGAAATGATATTTAGTATTGATTTTAAGACAGAAGTTTAGAGTTTAAAAAAAAAAGGAAAAGATGATCAGAGAGATTGACTGTTGGGGGTCGTGGGGTATTCAGAAAAACTGTGAGTTGGCTCTGGAAAAAAAAACACAATGAAACCTGAAACAACTGGGATTTATTCAATTTTCTCTTGGGTAGACATCACTCTGTGCCTGTTTTTCTATTCCTTATCTAAAATGAGGACTTTGGATGAGATAATTTTTCAGTCATTCTATGGGTCTATGATTCTAGATGGGAGATAGAGATGGGAGAGAGAGAGAGAGAGAGAGAGAGAGAGAGAGAGAGAGAGAGGTATATCTAGCCTTCCTGGATCCTTCATTTTCAGTTCTGTGATCTCAGAGATATAAATGGGATGCAACAGAGAACTAAGAGCTTAAAATGGACTTGGGTGTCTCTAAACATCTTCCTGTCCATGGTAGTGGCTCCCTAAATTCACTGTTGATCACCAAGTACTTCAGTCTCCTATAGACACGCCCCTAAACCGTATGGTCTAGTGTAAATAAGAGGGGGAACTAGAACTCATTCTGTACCAGTAAAGATTCCTAATAAATGACTTGTTTCCCTTTTTGGTACTCCACCCATAGTTAGGCCTGTGGAGGGAGAACAGGTTCCTAGGTTGTGATGTCCAGTGAGGGGTTGCTCCAGGAAGAGCACTTAGGTTGAGGAGATCATTGTCAAGAGTAGCAGGTAACTCCTGGGTTGGGTAGGGGCACTGCCACAAGCACAGTGGTTCCTGGCTTTTGCCCTGGAAAGTTTTATCTCCCTCCCCCTTACAAAAAGTCCCAGGCTATTTCACATGTGCAAAGGGAGTATATGAAGGAGGAGACAGGGGAGGGGAAAGGTTTTGGAGGCTTTGACCTCTGGATTTCCTCCTGTTAGCCTGTCTAGAGAGTCACCCACACACTGTTGGCCCTCCCTCCTTCCTTTCCCCTCTCTCCCTCTCTCTCTCTCTCTCTCTCTCTCTCTCTCTCTCTCTCTCTCTCTCTCTCTCTCTCTCTCTCTCTCGTCTTTTTCTTTTTCTCTGCATTCTCTCACCACCACACACACCCCTTTTTCTTTCCTCTTCGTGTCTCCCTCTCCATCTGCCTACAAAGCTCATATTTCACTCCAGTCCATTTGTCCCCCAGCTCTTCAGTCATAAGGACTGCAGAACCATGGCCTCTGGGGAGGACAGGAAGAACTTAAAGATCTACTTTCAATGTCCCCTGATTGGTTTTGTCACCGGGCTATTTGCTGGTTTCCTGGTGTTTTCTCTGGTTTGCTGCTTTTTCTACAGACCTCTCTTTAAGGTCCACTGTGAGGTAAGTGAGTCCCCACTAAACCTTCCTGATCTCCTGGTGTCATTGGGGTGGGGTTGTAGATTAGAGAGGANCTCTCCCTCTCTCTCTCTCTCTCTCTCTCTCTCTCTCTCTCTCTCTCTCTCTCTCTCTCTCTCTCTCGTCTTTTTCTTTTTCTCTGCATTCTCTCACCACCACACACACCCCTTTTTCTTTCCTCTTCGTGTCTCCCTCTCCATCTGCCTACAAAGCTCATATTTCACTCCAGTCCATTTGTCCCCCAGCTCTTCAGTCATAAGGACTGCAGAACCATGGCCTCTGGGGAGGACAGGAAGAACTTAAAGATCTACTTTCAATGTCCCCTGATTGGTTTTGTCACCGGGCTATTTGCTGGTTTCCTGGTGTTTTCTCTGGTTTGCTGCTTTTTCTACAGACCTCTCTTTAAGGTCCACTGTGAGGTAAGTGAGTCCCCACTAAACCTTCCTGATCTCCTGGTGTCATTGGGGTGGGGTTGTAGATTAGAGAGGAAGAGAAGAGAGATAGGAAAGGATCAAAGTGGAAGTACAGACATGAAGAAGGGGAGATCCTGGGGAGCCACGGAGAAGGAAAGGGAATAGTGATACAAGAGGCGATGGAGGTGGAGGAGTGATAAGGGGAGAAAGGGAGACGGAGAGATAGAGGCATGGGATATAAAGGGATAAGGAGAGAGACAGAGAGGCAGGAAGAGAATGAAGAAGAGGAGAGAAGACATCTGGATTTAGGCTCATGTATGTGTTTGTACTGTATGTGTGTGTATGGTGGGAGGGGAGGATTATTTGTGAGACCACTCTGGCAGTGTGCCTGAGCCCATTCATCCCTAAAGCTCGTTAGGGAGATCCCAAGATGGAGCAGTTGGAGGCAGGCGGGCACGGGCTCCAGGGTGAGAAGGATTTCAGTGGGTCTTCCCCAGGTAATGACCCAGATGACAGTAGGAGAGATTCACAGAATCAAGTGCAGGGGGTTACCAGAAATTCTTTGATCTGGGAGGAACCTTGGGATAGTCAGTCGATCAGACCCCTTACCTCTGGGCTAGGGCCTCCTGGAATCATTCCTGGATCTTCCCTTCATTGTGCATCCTCTTCCCATTCCAGGAAGCTGAGAAATTCTTCCAAAAGCCTTTCATGAATTTGTCTTGCTTCATTGAAAACACATTTTTTATTCATATCACAGGGGAAAGAGGAAATCTCAAGGGGTTGGAATCAGGGTCAGAGGAGAATAGGAACAGAGTGTGGGGTGTAGTGTGTGTGTGTGTGTGTGTGTGTGTGTGTGTGTAAGAGAGAGAGAGAAAAAGAGACAGAGAGAAAGAGGGAAGGGGAGAGACAGGTAGAGACAGAAAGACAGTCAGAAAGAGGGAGGGAAGGGGAAAGAGTCAGAGAGACAGAAAGACAGAGAAACTACAGATATAATAGATTCTAGGCTGAGATTGGGGCCTTCTGGAAAAGTGTTTTGTGGGTTTCTTTGACTGTGAAGGGCTCTAAAAGCATCAGAATTGGTGCCATCCCATTCTATGCTGTCCTTTTCCCTCAGCCTGAGAATGACAAACTTGGGGAAAACCAGAAACAGAATAAGGAAGGAATTCATACAGCCCATCTCCTGCTCAACCACACAGGTAACAATAAATTGTATATGTTCCTATCTATGTGTGTCTCTTTGAGTATATCTATAGGTTTGTGTGTGTGTGCATGCTCGCCTCTTGGTTTGTTTGTTTTTTTCTTTTCTGTGTAGGGAGGAACTAGGAAACTCCTCTGCCAGGACTGTTAAATGAAGGAATGAGTCTAAGCCCCTGTCTTTCCTTCCTTCTCCCAGGTTCTCGTCAGGATGACACCCTGCAGTGGCAAGGGGATCCGTCCCTGGGCCGCTCCTTCCTATACGGGCTCATTTTGGCCCAGGGTTCCTTGCAGACCCGGCGCAGTGGCATTTACAGCATCTATGTCCAAGTGACTCTGGCCAAATGCATCCAGGGCAATGACCCTGAGGAAGTCAAGGCTTCAACCTTGACCATTGGCATCCTTTCTGCTCAGAGCCGCCATTCTAGCCTCCTCCGAAGACACTTCCAGGGCAGATGTTCTCTGAGCGCCAGCCTCCAGGTGTATCTCAGTCACCAGGACACCCTCTATGTCAACCTGACATATCCCCTTGTGCCCTCGCCCAATGCTGATGAGACTTTCTTCGGAGCCTCTTGGCTGTGCCCTCCTCTTCCCGTAGAATACTAATCATCCTGGACTTTGAGGATATTGTAACCCAGGCTAGGTGGATTCCCTAACAGCTGCTGCCAAGGAAGAGACCAGAACAGTGGCTCCTGACTAAATTCCCAGCCTTACTTCACCGCATTCTTTGAGGGCATCCTAAGTAGCAACCCAACTAAACTCTGTGCTTTTCCCTAAAATTTGTTCTTAGATTACCAGCCTCTGGGTTGTCATGCAGGCTCTTCCTCTTGCCTGGTATGGACTTTCTTCTTAGCTCTAGCTTTCAGAATTCTTCTGAATCTTTAAGGTTCAGCTCAAAGCACTATCTCCCTTGTAAAGCCTTCCCTGATTTCCTCAGCTAAAACCAGTCTGTCTTTTCAAATTTTCCCCTAGCACCTCGATTGATCTCTTCTTTGTCACCCTCCCTTGGAACATACCAATCTGTGCACAAAATGGTACACAGTAGAATATAAACTTCTTGGGGTCTGGAAACTCAGGAATTGAGGCCATTGTTTGAATCTTTGTATCTCCAGAACTTGAATTTTATGCATAGTAGGAATTTAATAAATTTTGAATATACAGATTAGGAAAACACAACTCGCATAGAGATGAGCTGAAACCGTTTGATACTTTTTCATGGCTATGATTCATTTTGCAGCCCTATGACATGTGAAGACATTGAATTCAGCTGGGAGGTGATTTGCCTAAGGTCCTAGAGATCAAATCTCCTGGCTCTTAGCCAGGGGAGGGTTGGGATAGAAGGAAATAGGAGCAGGGGGATTGGAGAGTGGAGGATTTGATGGGGTAGTGGATTGATGATGAGAAGTATGAAGTAGAATTGGTAGTCTCGGCCACACAACTTGCTTCCTGCTCCTGGAGCAAGGATTCTCAACATAATTTTGGTTTTCAGCAGTCTAGTAAAATCAAAGTTCTTAAAAGCATACAACTAAACGCATAATATTACAAAGGAATCAAGATAAAAAATTTATGCAAATAAAGATGAGATTCCTAATTAATTTTCCATCCAAGTTCTCCAACTTCCTGAAGTCTCTCCACGGACCCCAGATGGAGAGCTTCCGCCCTGGAGGGAATCATAATAATATTCAGTTGCTCCATGCCTTCTCTGGGTTTTCCCCTAGAGGTAAGACTGAGGCCCAAACAAGTTTGGGCTGGCCCCAAAGCAATCTTCTTTTCCCCAACTCAAGTCTTGGCTTGTGATGATGCCTCATGACATTTTCTGAAACTGCCCTGCCCTGGAGACTCCTAATTGTTATGCTCCCCTAACGGGACCTGACCCCTGTCTTTTGAGCCCTGGACCAGGAGATACATTTGTCTTCATTTAGAACATCATTTCATGGTATCACTTTCAGTTAGATTGCTCCATTCTAAGTTTGGTCCTTAGGGAGACTGAATAGTTTCTGATCTACTGTTAGTGTTCAATCATGTCATCTTGCCAGACAGGAGACAGCTCTGGGCTAGAGGCAGGATGTGGGGGAGGCACAGCAGCATCAGAAAGTTTGCTTTGAAGCTTTGGGTTTGCAGATGGTCACCAAGGAAGGGGCAGGAGAACTGGGACCCAGAGATTAGGTTTTAGGCTCTGCTCATCCTGTATTACTTTTCTGTCAGATGTCCGAAGTTGCAGTTGTACTTGTTATCCAGTATAAACTGGACGAGAAGTACCATTTCTCTTTCTGACTTCTGGCTTTGATTTCCCACAAGCTTCCAAATGCTCAATTTAAGAAAGATGTCACAAACCAATAAATTTCTGGATAGTATTTGTTGCTCTTATCTCCATAAACACTGCTATTCCACAGGGATTCTGTGAGATTAGGGCTGGGAAAACCATTAAACAACCTATTTGAATTTAGGCATTGTTGCCAAAGCCATTCGAAGGGGAAAATGTCCATCTCTGAACAACTGAAAGAAGAGATTAATGAAATAAACATATAATTGGAAAACCCCTCAAAAATAAATTTAAAAAATTAGTTATGCTTCTCCATATCATAAAATTAGAAATTCCGAAAAATCAAAGAGATAGAATTGGGAACAGAAAAAAACTATGGAGCAAAAACAAAACAAAATAAAAACTCAACCAACCGAGATGACAAGTTCATTTTTAAAAAATTAGTAAAATAGACAAATTTGACCACAAAAAAAGCAGATTTACAAATTACTAATATCAGAAGGAGGATTCAAAACAAAGAAGAAACAAATTACTAATATCAGAAGGAGGATTCACAACAAAGAAGAAACAGAGTTAGGACTGAGAAAAGGTCATTGGAATGAGCAGTTGAGAGACTGTTGATAACCTTGTAGAGAGTACTTTCAGTTGAAAGATGAGGTTTTTTAGTTGGATTATAAGGGTTGAGAATTGAGTAGGTGGCAAGGGAGTGGAGGAAACAAATGTAGATGATTTGAAGGAGTGTAGTGTGAAAGAGAGGAGAGATACAGGATGATAACTCCGAGGAGACTTCCTCTAGAGATGTTCAGCTCAGCAACTCAATAGTGACTAAGTTGGATGGTAGGATGATCTCGGACTAAAAATTGGTAGCATGTAAAATTGCAAGAGAGCAAGAAGGTTAGGGATAAACAACAACGTGTAGTTTATTAGTAAACTTCTGAGTTGAGACGGTTAAGAAAATTGAAGTTACTTGAGATCTATGAAGGATTTGGGAATGAACTTTGCAAAAAAGTCAGCAAGGTTTAAGGAGAGGAGAGTGTAGTTGTGTGGGGATAGCAGCATCCTGTCCCCAATTAATTATAGAAGTCCAAACACTCGCATTGAATCAGTCAATCAAAAGTCCAATTATGTCCTTAATTCAAATGGGAGGTACTCTGATAATTGGGTAAAAGCAAACAATATCATACAGGAAAGATTTTGTGATTGGTTGAAGAGAATTAGCCATGCCCTGTGGGGCTTTGGATAAAACAGCTAGTCTGTTTGGAAGTTTTTCCATTCTAAAAGTGATGAGTAAAAGGATGGTTGAGAGAACTTCTCTTGTAGACATGGAGGATTGAGTGAATTGGTGAGGGAGAGAAAGTTGAATTTTCTCCTCTTCCCCTTCCACACTGACTAGAGAATGACTTTTTGAATTTTGAACATTTGCATTCACTGTCTGGAACTGGAGTGGAAAGGATCCACCAAGACAGCAAACTAGATATAAAAGACACAGGAAGCCTCATTACTCTATATATACACAAACCCTTTTAGACCAGAAAAGAGCTTTACCTAGAGGGTATTTCAGGAGGATTTCATAAAGGAAGACTAGAACTTTTAGTAACCAGGAATTATAAGTGTCTCATTTGGTTATCATGTGTTTCCTACACTTATACCTCACTATGGCTGTACTCTCTTCCCCTGGATCTACAGGTTCTTGTGAAAGATTGTACCTCAGGCATTTGGTAGGAGGAATTCTTTTATAACTTCTGCTCTTATTATATGATATTGTTAAAGACTATAAAAGATAAAGTATTAAAAATATATACATTCAAAAACATATGAAATAGAAATTAAATATAAATAAATTATGCTATATTCTTAGATAACTTTCCTAAAAAGTATTTTTATTTCTATTTATTTTTCAAAAAATAAATCCTTGGGGCAGCTGGGTAGCTCAGTGGATTGAGAGCCAGGCCTAGAGACGGGAGGTACTAGGTTCAAATCTGGCCTCAGACACTTCCCAGCTGTGTGACCTTGGGCAAGTCACTTGACCCCCTCTGCCTACCCTTACCACTCTTCCACCAAGGAACTAATACACAGAAGTTAAGGGTTTAAAAATATAAAAAAAAAAACAAAAAAACAAAACAAAACAAAATAAATCCTTACTTTCCATCTTGAAATCAATACTATGTATTGGTTCCAGAGCAGAAGAGCGGTAAGGGTTAGGCCATGGGGATTAAATGACTTGTTCAGGGTCACACAGCTAGGAAGTTTCTGAGGCCAAATTTGAACCCAGGAACTCCCATTTCTGGGCCTGGCTCCCAATCCACTGAGCCACTTGACTGCCCCCTCATTTCTACTTTCACAATTTTTTTATGTTTCCTTTTTTTTTCCAGTCATTTAGCTACCACTGTGGTGTGGGTCCTTATCATCTCATGCCTAGACTATTGAAATAGCTTTCTGATTGCCCTTCCTGCTTCAAGTGTTTCTCCAATGAATTCCTTTCTTCACTCAGCTGGCAAAATGTTTTTTCTAAAGTGCAGATCTGATTATGTCACCCTTCCCTGCTATCTGCCTTCATTCAGTAAACTTCAATGGCTTCCTATTATTTCCCCCGATCGAATATGAATTTTTTAAATCTTAAAGCCCTTTATAACTTTGTTTCTTTTTCCATTCTTTCTAGTCTCCTTACACTTTATTTCTTTCCATATTTTCTATGATCCAGTGATACTAGTCTCCTTGTCTTCCTCATTCTGCATTTTTAGGAGCAATCCCCATATGCCTGGAATGCTCTTCCTCCTCATCTCCATCTATTTGCTTCTCTGGATTCCTTGAAGATTCAGTTTAGATTCAGTCTTATGCAGGAGGCCTTTCCTGCTCTCTTTCCCTCCCTTTCTCCTTCCCAATGCTAGTACCTTCCCAGTGAGTCTGAGATGACCTTCTGTGTGTGTGTGTGTGTGTGTATATATATATATATATATATATATATATTAGGCACACTAGTTTTGGTTTGAACTATAGACTTTAAAACTGTTTGGGAACCCTAGTGTGGGTGGGATCTGTGGACAAAGTAAAAATGTTGAGTGCCTTTATTTGTTTTAGAAGCTTCTCTAATTATGTTAAAGTTCTCTCAGGAAGCCCAGCTCTTAGTTTGACCCTTTCCTTTTGTAAATTGTTGTGGTTGACCATTCCCTGAGGCTGGCTGCAGATCCCTGCAGCCTGCTTACTGCAAGCAGGCTTGTCTGTGCTGGTTTGCCATACTGAGTTTCTCCAGAGGGTATAAGAGACCCCCAAGTTCTGTCCCTCTTCGGAGCTGGCACGTAGTGGGGTGGCTTCTCCCAGGGATACGTCCCCAGAGTCCTCAGGGTGCAAGGCTCTATGGAGATTTCCGTGCTGGGCTCTGTGTGGCGGCCGAATATTGAACCTATCCCTATTACTGATTAAAGATTTGGGTTTTCAAAGAGATAAGGAAAAAGACTTGTACAAAAATATTTATAGCTGTGCTCTTTGTGGTGGCAAAAAAAAACTGGAAAATGAGGAGGCGTCCATCAATTAGTGAATGGCTGAACAAATTGTGGTATCTGTTGGTGATGGAATACTATAGTGCTGAAAGGAATAATGAACTGGAGGAACTCCATGTGAACTGGAAAGACCTCCAGGAACTGATGCAGAGTGAAAGGAGCAGTGGTCAGCTACTGTTGGGAGCTGACCAATGTGAAGCTGGAGTCTGGGAAGTAGGTAGTTTCAGTGGGGTTGTTGTTCTTAAATTACTTAAATTCTTTACAGACTTAAAAGTTGGAATTTGGATTCTGTACTTATAATAGTAGCTCTGGAGTCCATCCCTGCTGGTCAGTCTGGATTGCCAGTATGATGCTACTTACAGGGATACATACTCCCCTAAATTCTACAAGTGAGGACCAGTCTCCCTATGTGTTCCTTACACATGGTGTACTGCATGTAACAAACCACTACATAGTGAGAAAGAGGCTCTTGATAATAAAGGTAGGATCAAAAAAATAAAATAAAACAAAATAAAGGTAGTATCTAAAAAAACTTTGACAGGGGCAGCTGAGTGACTCAGTGGATTGAGAGTCAGACCTAGAGACGGGAGGTCCTAGGTTCAAATTTGGCCTCAGCCACTTCCCAGCTGTGTGACCCTGGGCAAATCACTTGACCCCCATTGCCTACCCTTACCACTCCTCTGCCTTGGAACCAATACACAGTATTGATTCCAAGACAGAAGTAAGGTTTTTTTTTTTAAATTAAAAAATAAATAAAGTAAAAAGACCTTGACAAGTGAAAGCATTGGAATGGATTAAAAAGGATAAGATTTAATAGAGGTAAATGTAGTCTTATACTTTGGTTCAAAACTTCAGCTTAGGTCGTATAGCACTTTTGCTTCTGGGGATAAAGACGATAGTCTTTCCGTACTCTGTCTCCGTTAGACCACATTTGGAGTGCTGTGTACAGTTCTGGGTGCCCTAATTTGGGAAGAACATTGATTTGAGAACTTCACAGAAGGGAAATGATGAGAGTGAAGGGCTTTGAGTTCATATGAATATAGGCTTAAGGAAGGGAAGGTGTTCCTTTATTTTTTTTTTTAACCCTTACCTTTTGTCTTAGGATAAATACTAAATTTTAGTTCCAAGGCCAAAGAGCATTAAGGACTAGGCAATGAGGGGTTAAGTGACTTGCTCAGGAAGTGTCTAAGGTCACATCAAAACATTCAGGTTTGGCTCCTAATCCACTGAACCACCTAGCTGCCCCCGAAGGTGTTGATTTTAAAGGAAGAGAAGAATCAGGAGAGTCAAGATAGATTTTATCAAATATTTGGAGGAATGTGGAATATAAAATAGGGTCTAGGTTTCCATTATTTGGTCCTAGAGGACAACAATAGGAGGCAGTTGCAGAGATAACTTTTGACAAGTTAGGAAAAACACCCCAGTAATCAGAACTATCTGTAGGTAGGATGAACTGTCACAAGAGATGGTAGGTTTCCCCTTTTTATTAGTTTTCAGAAGAAGAGGATGAATGACTATTTTTGAGGTTTTAAATGTTTTTTGGGGGAGTGGGAGAAGTAGTTGGACCAGATGTCACTGGAGTTCCCTTCATCATCCAAATTCTATGATCCTATAAAGTTCAAAACCTTTCTTTAAATTTCCTTTATTAATTACAATTTCCATTGCATTATGAAATGTCTAGTGTTTATGCCTTCTTGCATTTGTTTATTTTAAATTGTCACCTAGGTATTTTACAAGTCTTTATTATCTCCCCCTTCCATTGCCCACTCCCCTAAAATAATTTTCAAAAATCTTTAGAACTGATAGAGTCTGAGTGCAGATCATAGTGTACCATTTTTCACTTTACTCCCTTTTTCAGTTTTTTCTTGTATGTGCCATATGTGTCTTGATGACTATGGAACTGTGTATTACATGATAGCACATGAATAGCCTATATTGTATTACTTGCGACTTCTGGGAGAGGGAGGGAGAGAGGGAAAGCATATAGATCACAACTTGTTAGAAAACGTGATGAAAATAAAGTGAAAAATGATATACTTTGCTGTGCATTCGGAAACCATCAGTTCTTTTTTTTGGGCAGTGTATAGCATTTTTCATCATGAGTTCTTTGAAATTATCCTGAATCACTGTATTGATCAGAATAGCTAAGTCATTCACAGCTGATCATAGTGCAATATTGCTGTTACTGTGTACAATATTCTCCTAGTTCTGCTCACTTCACTCTACATCAGCTGGTGTAAGTCTTTCCAGACTTTCTGAAATCATCCTGCTTGTTATTTCTTATAGCACAATAGTATTCCATCATAATCATATCCCAGTTTGTTCAGCCATTCTCCAATTGATGGACATCCCTGCAATTTCTAATTCTTTTTCACCACAAAAAGAGCTGCTAAAAATATTTTTGTATAAATAGGTCCTTTTCCCATTTTTACTTTTTATTTTTTTTTATCTTTTGGGGATGCAGACCTAGTATAGTATCACTGAGTCAAAAGGTATGCACAGCGTAATAGCCATTTGGCATGGTTCCAAATTGCTCTCCAAAATGGTTGGATCAGTTCACAACTCGACCAACAGTGCATTAGTGTCCCATTTTCCCACATCCTCTCCAATATTTATTATTTTCTTTTTTGGTTATATCAGCCAATCTGATAGGTAGGAGGGTGGTTTCTCAAAATTATTTTAATTTACATTTCTCTAACCAATAGTGACATACCATTTCTTCATATGCGTATAAATAGTTTTTATTCTTCATCTGGAAACTACTTATTCATAACATATTAGTTGAGCAATGACTTGCATTCTTTTAAATTTGACTCAATTCTCTACAGATTAGAGAAATGAGGTCTTTGTCAGCGAACGGCACAAAATAATTTTTCTTCACAGTGTTGTCATTCTAAATGCCTATTTGACTCTGCATAAAATCATGGACTTATTCCCAGTTTCCTCTGAAACTCTCCATTTAATCATTTCTTATGGCACAATAACATTCCATTATATTCACACACAACAATTTGTATAGCTGTTTCCCAAAAGAAGGTACTTTCTTCTTTCATATAAAGAATTATTATAAAAAGAAATATTCATTTATTATATTTACATATAATTATTTTGTTATATTTATTTATATAACAAATAAATATTTATTATAAAAATAAATTTTTTTTTACATATAGGTCTTTTTCACCTTTCTTTGATTTTTGGGGGGATATGTGTAGTGGTGGTAATTGCTGGAGCAAAAGAGTTTGCTCAGTTTACCAATTTTGCTTATAGTTCCAGTTTACTTTCCAGAATGACTATAGTAATTCATAGTTCCACTAATCGTGTATTAATTCATTTTCCTATAGTTCCTCCAATATTTGCCATTTTCTTTTGAGTAGTGAGATATGAAAACATAGTTGATTTAATTTCCATTTCTCCAATTACTAATGATTTGAACTATTTTTTCATGTGATTATTGAAAGGTTGGGTTTCATCCTTTAAAAACTACCTTTTCATATCCTTTGACCATTTATCTGTTTGGAAATGTCTTTTGGTTTTATAAATTTGAACCAATTCTTTACAAATCTTGGAAATGAGACTTTTATTGGAGAAACTTACTACAAAGATTTCACCTACACCAGTGACCTGTTTTCCTTCTAAATTTAAGCACATTGTATTTGCTTCTAAAAAATCTTTAAAATTTTACATTATCAAAACTATTTTTTATTAATTTATTTTTAAATAATTATAATTAATTTATTTTCAGATTCATTTTTTGAAAATCTGAGTTCCAAATTCTTTCTTTCCTTCTAATCCTCCCTACCCATTGTGAAGGCAAGTAACATAATATCAATTATACATACAAAGTCATGTAAAACATATTTCCTTTTTAGCCATATTGCCAAAAAAAAAGTATTCCCTCTACCATTTATCATTTTCCTTTTCTGTCATGTTAGCCAGTCTGGTAGGGGTGAGATGGTATCTCCTTTAATCTAATCAAGAGATTCAGAGCATTTTTAAATATGACTATTGATAGCTTTGATTTCTTCTTCTGAAAATTACCTATTTGTATCATTCATCAATTGGGGAATGTCTCTTATTTTTATAAAATTTTTGTAAACAAATGGCTCAGTTCCCTATATATTTGGGACATGAAGTTTTTATCAGAGAAATTGCTGTATTTTTCCTGCTTTCAGCTTCCTGTTTTCCTTCTATTTTTGGCTTCATTGGCTTTGTGCAAAAGTTTTTCAATTTCACGTAATCAAAATTATTTATTTTACTGCCTGTAATCCCATTTATCTCTTTTTTGATCATAAATTCTTTCCTTATCAATAGATCTATATGTAAATTTTTTCTCTACTCCCCTAATTTGATATTATAAATAAATTAAGGGAGCATGGAAAAATTTACCTGTATATTTTATCTTTTGATCCTCTCTGCATTTGTTTGTGAGATCTTTGTTCCTTAGCATGAAGTCAGATTTTATAAGGTGCCCTACAAAACTGAAAGACAGAGACATACATCTTAAGATCCCTATTTGGTAATTGCTAGAGTTTATTCTTTCTGTTATATTTATCAAGGTCTGAAATAGGCTTCTTGAAATCCCCGATAACTAATGTTTACTGTTTAGTTGTCCCTGTATTTTAGTTAGCTTAAAAAAAAAGTAATTAGATGGTGGTCTTCTTTTAACATATGTCTAATATTGATGCTTTTAAATATAATATAGGGTTGTTTTGTTTTGTTTTTGCATATCTCCATTAACTAAATCTGTTTTTACTACTATTTTTGATTCCCACTCCTGTGCTGGAATTCAGCTGAGACACAATTGCTCCTATTCCAGTTCCTTATTTTAATACTACATATATTCATCTTAGTGTTTTAAATATATTTCTTGTAAATAATAAATGGTTAGATTTTGCTTTCTGATCAATTCTGCCACTCTTTTCCATTTAATCCAGTTTTTTTTAAACTGTTAACTTCCATCTTAGAATTAGTACTATGTATTGTTTCCGAGGCAGAAAAGCAGTAAGGGCTAGAGAGTTCAAGTTAGGCAACTTAGCCAGAATCACACAATTAGGAAGTATCTGAGGTCAAATCTGAACTCAGGACTTCCCGTCTCCAGGTCTGATTCTCTATCCACTGAACCCATCTAGCTGCTCCCTCCCTCTCCCCCACCCCCATGCATGAGTTCTTAACATTCATATTCACACTAATGATAGTTAGGTTTGTGGATCCTCTTCATCATTTCTAGGTGCTCAGATAGACCTGTTATCTTTTCAGTAAGATCTTCACTCTAAGAATACCTTGAGTCATCCATGCCTTTACATTTCTCATCAAAGTTCTCCCATAAAGCCACTCCTGAACGTTCATCTAGCATGCTGGGAGTTTTCTTCTTTTCTCTTGCCCCAGCTAGCTTTTCCTCTCACCATATGACTAATCCGCCTTATTCAAGCATACATTTTCAAATGACATAGCTGTTCTCACTTTTCCTTTATAGTTTCTTATTTGTTGTGTGTTAGACCCTACTCATGGGCATGCCTCTCCCTTGCCCTTCATCAAGAGAGAGCTGTGAGTTTCCCAGGCTGACTTTTCAAGTCTCATCTTAATCTTTCCCCCATCCTTCAATTGGTCTCCTTAAGATCATATCTCCTGCCCTCCATCAGCTCTACCATGCTGGCAGACACAGGATTCTGTGACTCCTCTGTCCATCCACTGCGGTGAGTTGTCCAGGACTGGACTGGGTTGGAGGTCCCCAAGATATTTAATTCACACAATAGCAAGCCTCCCACCCCAGAAATCAGAGAAAGCATACATAGGAGTGTAGAGATGAAAATTAATATTCAATAACCAAGTATTATATTTTATAAAGTTTTATTAATAATAAACTAACATCAAAAACTAGAGTGACAAAGAGCTAAACTAACTTCAGCCAGCCTTGGGAAGAAGAGAGAGAAAGGAGGAGCTACAGAACTTATCACTAACACGTGAAGACGCAAGCATACACAAAAGGAAAAGCATTGTGGAAATGGAAGAAAACAGAAAGGAATTTTGAGTAATGTAGTTTTAGGGGTTCAAGATTTTCCAACTGTTGGGCCTAAAATTCAGCCTGACAGACTAACTGAACTATTTCTAGCCTGGTCAAGCTGCTTCCTGGCCCCTGCCTTGTTCAGTCTCCTGCAACTCCCAGGCCAAATATTCCCAGCACTGTCTTCCTAATCTCCTCCAGAGATAAGTTGCAGATGCTTCCTGACCCCCTGATCCCAACACCTCCTTGATGGATGGTTGCCAGATGCTTCCTGACCCCCCTGACCCTTAACATCCCTCCTTGATGATTGTTCCCAGGCCCCCCTGCTCCAGAAGCCCCATAAAAACTCTTGGCTAAGAATTCCAAGGGGTCAGTCAGGCAAACCTCTCTGCCTACTGATCCTAACATCATGCTAGTAAAGAAATGAGCCTCTTCTTGCGTATTGCATTGTCAGTGTGATTCCTCTGGCCACCACCGAACCTGGGTCAGCTATTAAAATTTTGGTACAATACAATTATACAGGAGAATACCAGGCAATGCAAAGTAAGGGAGCTCTCTCATTGGGAGTGAAGAAACTTAGATCAGCTGAGAGAGAAGGTCCTAGATCTTTTAGGGGAAGGTCCCTGAAGTCTCTAGTGTAGCAAGCTGGCAATGGCAACAAGATGGAGACAGCCAACTCTTCTCATTTCTTCCCAGAGTCTTTTTTTTTTTAACCCCTAACTTCTGTGCATTGGCTCCTAGGTGGAAGAGTGGTAAGGGTGGGCAATGGGGGTCAAGTGACCTGCCCAGGGTCACACAGCTGGGAAGTGTCTGAGACCGGATTTGAACCTAGGACCTCCCGTCTCTAGGCCTGACTCTCAATCCACTGAGCTACCCAGCTGCCCCCCAGAGTCTTTTACTTTAGCAACCAGTGGGGTTGGCCTCATCCATCTTCTCTCTCAAAGCTAGAGGGCCTGAAAGGACTTGGAGCTTGAAAAGAACTTAAGAGCTTTCCTCTCTCTTACTCTTGGCCAACACTGGGATATTGAACAATAAAGAGAGTCCCATTCTGATTGACTCTGGAACTCTAGTTCCATCTATTTGTATCAGTTTCCTTGACTATAAAATGGAGATAATATCATCACCTACTTTGCAGGGTTGTGTGAGCATCAGACAAGATATTTGTTAAGCATTTAGCCTGGCATTGGTGGGTAATAATATGTTCTTTTCCCCCCCATCCCTGCTCCATCCCTCATTTTCAATCAGTACATTGTTTCCTTTTAAATTCTGCTATCTCTTTTAAATTTCTCTTTTCTTTCTCATTGTTCCATACCAGTTCTTTTTACTTTATTATATTTCTATACTATATTCTCTCCTTCCACCGCCACTATCCTTTCTTGGCTTAGATTAGACTCAGGATAATGAAATCCTTTCTTCCTCCAGATTTCACTTCCATTACTAAAGAATATTCTCCTGTAGAACCTCAGCTGGGTGACACAATGGATAGAGTGCTGGGCCTGGAGTCAGGAAAAATCATTTTCCCAAGTTCAAATTTGGTTTCAGACACTTATTAGCTATGTAACCCTAATTTCTCTTCGCTGTCCTTCCCTGCCAGGAGAGATATTTTAAGAATCAGAGAATTGAGGTCAGTGTGGTGACTCAGTGGATTGAAAGTCAGGTACAGAGAATCAGTGATCCTGGACAAGTCACTTAATGTACTATTGATTGTAAGATGGGGGTTTAAAAAAAAAAGAATTATAGCATTATTTGAAATCCATAAAGAAAAAAAACACCTGGAAATCAAAATAAATCATTAAAGAAAATTGTAAAAATATATTAGAATACGAAAACATCATAAAAATGGAAATAATACACAGATCATCTCCTGAAAGAAACCTCAAAATGAAAAATCCCATGTGTAATTGCCAAGATCCAGAGCTTCTAGATAAAAGAAAAAAATACTATAAATAGCTAGAAAGAAACACAATGTGGATTGCACAAGATTTAACAGTTTTATTTCTAAAGTAACAAAGAATATAAATGAGATATTCCAAAAACCAAAAGATAAATGTGTATAGCCAAAAATAACTTACCAGAAAAATCTCGTAAGAAGTAATATAAATATTCAATGAAATAGTGGACTTTCAAATACTCCTAATGAAAAAGCTAGAACTAGAAAGGAACTTTGAAATAAAAAATACAGAAATCTCATAAATAAGGAGAATTCATTGAAAATGAAGAATTAAAGATATTAGAAAGTATTTTGCCTAAGCATATACCAGTGAAACCAACAACCTGAATTAAATGACAATATTTACAAAAATGTAAAATACCTAAATTAATAGACTAAGAAATACATAATTTATAAGAACTATATAACTTAATCAATTTCAGACTAAAACAACATATCATAAACATTATGCACTATGACCAGGTTGTATTTACACCAAGAATGCAGGTCTGGTTTAATGTTGGGAAAATTATAAACTTTATTAACCTTATTGATAATAGAATTAACAAAAATAATTTAATTATATCAATAGAAATAGAAAAAATCTGACTAAATACAACACCATTTTCTCTTAAAAATACTAGAAAATATTGGAATAAATGAACCTTTTTTAAAAATGATAAATAGTACTTTTATAAGGCAGAGCTAAGATGTCAGGGTAAAAGCAGGAACTCAATGAATTCTCCAAATTCCTCTCCAAACATTATTTAAAATACTACCTTAAGGGGTCAGATAGGTGGTGAATGGGATAAAATCTATGTCTCTCCTAAGAAGTGCTAAGTACCTAGGAAGATGCTAGTACTTTTTCTTCCTTTTAGAACACCCCCTCCCCCCCTTCTAAAAACAAAAACCTTGGCCTTTCATATTTCAGAGGCCTTGAGGGGTGGAGTAACTCACAATCCATCAAATCTTGTATACTACAACCCAATATGTCTACAATCCAAGTGATTTATTCATCTTTTAACTAGATGTCTAACTATATTCTAACTCACTTATACAACCCAGTGATTTACTTATCTTTTAAAGATGTCAAAGATGAGGTGGGAGGGGGAAGGAGTTTCTTTGATTGGAGACCCTATAAATTGAATCTTTGGACTCAATACTTTGACATTTTCTAGGCACCAAAAGCTGGGGAATGTCCCATTCCCAAAAGAATAAACTGCTGTCTTCTACTTTGGCTTCTGAGCTCTATGTTTGTGGACTTCTTTCAGTGGTGGGGTTCATTGTCCAAGGCCCCATCCCATGTAGTTGCTTAGTGGGTAGAAAGCCAGACCCAGAGATGAGAGGTCCTCAGTTCAAATCTGTTGTGTTCAAATCTGACCTTAGAGACCTCCTAGCTGTGTGATCCTATGGAAGTCACTTAATACCCATTGCCTAACCCTTACCACTTTTCTGTCTTGGAACCAATACATGGTATTGATTCTAAGATGAAAGGTAAAGATTTTTTAAAAAATAATGTCTCAAAATGAATTCTGGAATGGTAGAACCAATAAAAAGTCAGAGTGAAATAATTTTCCATTCCAAAGTTAATTTATAAGATCTACAAGAAAGTCTATTCCAGTAGGGCGAGAATGGAGCAAAGTGCAGCACAGACTGCCTCCCTCTCCATCATCCAACAGCAGGCCTTTGGAGGGTTTACATCTGTGGCAGTTTCTTTTGGAGCTTTTAGCCCCCAGATAGTAGGGGGGTTGGACAATTGGTCAGAAGATGATTACAGAGAACTGTTTGCTGGCACTGGGTGCAAGATTCTGTTCTTTGTCCATACACAGTTCTAAGTTGTAGTCCCCGGGTGAGAAGGAGCACTAGAACATCAGCACTTGTAGTCTCAGAGGAGTGGACACTTTGGTCACAATTAAAGGACACAAAAGAGTGTTTGCGGTTGTTCACAGACCAAAGCATAGACCATGAGAACAGTGATGACACATCTCATTATATCACACCACCTTGGAAGAACTCCGGACTTAAAGATCCCTAGAACTAGCTCTGAAAACAGTAAAATATAAAGCTTTGGACAGTGTTCCCTACCATGTGGAGCAGAGTTCAACTTTATGTAAAATTGAATCTTTTATTATTTTTAAAATTTTTATTTCATTTACTTTTTATTAAAAGTCAAGAAAGAGGTTGGAAAAATGAGCAAACAAGACAAAAGAACCCGACAATATAAAATTACTATGGTGATAGAGAAGATCAAGGCAAAAACTCAGAGGAAGACAATGAAATCATAGCAGCTATATTCAAACCCCATCTCCCCATATCACCAAAGGAAAATGTTAATTGGTCATAGGATCAAAAATAATTCCTAGAAGAATTCAAAAAGAAATTTAAAAATAAATTAAAGAAGTAGAGAAAAATTAGGGGAAAACTGAGAGAAAATCCTGAAAGGAGACTTAATAATTTGGTAAAAGAGGTATAAAAAAATCACAAAAGAGAATGCTTTAAAAAGCAGAATTGGCTACATGGAAAAAGAAGTATAAAAATTCATTGAAAAAAGGAACTACTTAAAAAACTGGCTAAAATGAAAAAGGAATATGAAGATTTTGTATGATCTAAAAATTGGATAAACATATGAACATGTAAAATTGTTACTTTAAAACATGTACTATTATGTTAAGCAACAGGCATAATATAATTAACATTAGGGTTTCAAAAGTTGGAAATATAAAAATGTTATATGCATTAAGAATTTGGTATATTACAAATTGGAAATTTAAACAGCATTGTACTTGATTAGGCTACAAAAATTACTTTAAAAGTATGTGCAATTATAAAAAGAAATTCATGATCTAAGGACTAACATGCAATTTGTTAAAATGTAAATATGTGTAAAACACTGACTCAAGATAGCTAAAGTGATCACTCAACCATGTACTTGCTTAAGAAACTTGTGCCAACTCAAGCTCTGTAAAGTGTAAAAAATGAATAAGAAGTCAATATCAACTTTATAACATTCATAATATTGTTAAAAAATACAGATTTCCACAATTCACAAATGGAATACAAATTTAAAAGTAAAAAGGGGGAAACTGCAGATATTACTAATAAATGGTAAGAAATGTAAAATATTAAAAAAGAATTGGTTAAAATTAAAAATTGATTTAAATTAAACATTTTAGGTTTACTTATGAAAATGAAAAAGAAATATAGAGAAAAAGAGACAGTTAATCCAAAAAAAATTGTTTATAAATTTCCTAAAGTTTTCTAAATTTTCAAAAATTTCAAAAATTACCATTTATTAAATTCCAAAGTCAGAAAATGATGACACATTCTATACAAAAATTTGGTTCAATTTAAATGTTTATCTTTATTTCAAAAAATTATAAAAAGCAAAAATTAACATCTATTGTGGCAGCTTAAAACTAAACTTTAAGATACTAAATCTTAGTTAAAAAATGCCTACTGTGTTAATTGTCTGGCCGTCCCTAAAAGGTTGTTTGAGTAAACTGGAATTGATTTCAAAATGTAAAAATTAAAGATATCAAGGAAAGAAGTTCAAATATTGTTAATCAATTATTGTGAAATGTCATTGAAGATTAGCATGCATTAAAATACAATGGGTAATTATATGTAAAAATGAAATATGTATGCAGCTATACTATATAGAAAATTTAGTTTTCACCTGAATTGGATAAGGATAGATGTGATATACAAACAGTATAAATGAATAATGCATTTGACTAGAAAATTTTGAACAGCCTAGAAATCATATAGGACTTGGAATAAGACTATTTATTGTAGACAATTAAGTGTAATTATCTCTCCTCTGTTTGTTATAAGCCAAAGAGGAGACAAGAAGTAAAAAATCTAGTACAAAATACATACAACAAATAGGAAATAATTGGTGAAATTTGATCAACTACGCAAAAATATTTTGAGGTATCCATTTGAAAATTCTGAAGTTTTCAATCAATATCTACTGAAAGCAATTTAATAGCAAGTTTAAAACATGCAAATTTTACAAATACAATAACCTAAATAGCAAAAGAGGATTAGAAAAACAAAGTTGCTAGAAATAAAGATTTTCTCTTATTTCCCAAGCAATATACACTTTAAAAATAATATGTAAATATAAGTTAATCAATGATAAACAATTAGGTGTTTTGGGCAACTGCCACTCACAGATGAAACTCACAAAGAAGGATAGGCTATCAGAGCCTGAGTAAATCTGATAACCCTTTCACTAAAGGAATGACAGTTCGAAATACTGGTCTTTGTCACACACCAGGGAATAACACAAAGATTAACTACTCACACACTATGGGTTCTTTGAGGTGAGAGGAAACAAACAGGAAGGAAAACAAAATAGTTTTAATGTATAAAAAGGGGAAGGAGAGTGGGAGAGGTATTTTTATAACTAGGATTAGCCAATTGACAAGAAATGGAGTCCTAAGAGAGAGTTTCTCTGTCAACCCAACTTCAGTCAGGCTGACAGCCTTGACTCGAGACTAGAGGGAGAGAGCTGGGTGTGGGGATTTCTCACAAATGGTCCAGGTTGCTTCCTTGATGGCTTCAGAATATCAAGAACCAACTCCTCGAATAGCCAATAATCCAAGAGATACCAGGTAGGGAAAAATGTCTGCAAACTGTCCACCAGAAAACAGACGCTATCCACTACCAAGGATTGTCTTGAGAGATGTTGTTTTCAAGCTTCTCCAATCTTAAAGATCCCAAGCGTATGGAGTCACTGTTGGCTGGACTTCTGCTCCAAACCCTCTTTCCAAACTCTGACACCATCAATGACTGTTTCACTCTTCCCCGATTTGCATTCCAATACAGAATGCTCAAAGCTGCCAGCCAAGCTCCTTTAAATTTCTATTCTATTCCCTAAATTACTTCATTACAACACCTACTGGGATACAAAGCCAAAATAAATCACAATCAGGACACCTTTTAGATAATATTGCAAAAGACTTAAAACTTCCTACAAATCTATTGTTGGACTTATTCTTTGGCCCTGAGGAAGATTCCTCAGTAAGCAAAACAAAAAAAGGGAGAAATGTTATAGCAAAAAGCTTATAGAAATATTATAGAAATATTATAGCTTATAAGAATATTATGGCCAAAAAGCTTGGCAATTAAGCAGGGGGTTTTGGATAACATCATGCCCAAGTGGGTCAGTTATCTCTCTGACTCAAGGTTCCAGGGACACAACTCCTCGCTGACAGCCCAGGGACACAACTCCTAAACGGAACAACCTTGAAGATTAAGAATCATGTCCTGTGGCACCTGAAAGCATCCCCTACTCCCTCTGTCTAACTATTAGCTCACCCTAAGACAAAGGCACCTATATCCTAGAAACATATATATTCCCTCTTCTGAATGCATGCTTTGGGACTCTCTTTGTTGAGTTTCCCCAGTGCGTACTGGTAATAAAGCTTTCTCCTGCTTTGATTGCATTGTCTCGTGTGTTCCTCTGGAGGCCACCCATTTTTGAACCCTAACATATGGGGGCTCATTCTGGGATGGTGTGCGACCCCCTGGGGACCACTGAGACAGAGAAAGCTCTCTCCTAGGTTTCATGACGACTTCCAGAGGTGAGCAGTGAATGGTGTGTGTCTGGTGTGTGACTGTGTATTTGATGGGGAAACTGAGGACTCCTTGTGTCCAAATTTCCACCTGTTTCTGATTCGGACCGGTCTACGCCGAGGTTTCTATTCTCCGCGAGGAGGTAGGCCGGCAAAACCGGGAAGCGCTTCGGATAGAGGGCGGGGGAAGTCGTTGGAAGCCATGGAGATGAGGCATACATCTGGATCATACCTTCAGGGATTGGAGTCCCTGAGGGAGGGGAAAGGTCAGGGCACTCCCTCTGCGAAGAGGGGGAGGGAGAAAAACTGCTCGGTGTAGAGCAAGGAAGTCGCTGTTCCCGGGATAAGGGAACGCTCAGGGAAAAACTGCTCAGGGAAAAACTGCTCGGTGTAGAGCAAAGGAAGTCGCTCAGTGTAAAAGAGCGCAGGTCACTCCCTCAGCAAGAGAGGGAGGGTAGGTCAGGGTTTGATTCCCTGGGGGAACAGTTCCAGGAAGCCAGGGGTATTCTGGTGGAACTTTCCAGTGAAGTCCCACGACGGACGCGTCTGGGCAGCAGCAGGATGCTGGGGTTTTTTTTTGGAAGGACACCCGGGAGAGCGGGGTGGAGCCCTAAGCAGGCTCCATCCCCGACTCAAATTTTGTTTGGATCCACAAAGAGAATTTTTTGTTTTTCATTCTGTTTGTCTGTCTTTTGTATTGTCCTTTTTCTGTGTTTTGTTGATTGGTCAAAGATGGGCCAGAGTCACTCAACCCCCCTGGACTTGGTCCTAAGTCATTATTCAGATTTCAAAAACCGTGCACGTGCATTAGGCTTTTCAGTAAAAAAGGGGAAGTTGCAGACCTTTTGTAATTCGGAATGGCCTGCCTTTGGGGTTAAATGGCCCCGTGGTGGGACTTGGCAACAGTCTGTTATTTCTACCATCCACAGTTGGGTTTCACTCTGGGGTCGTGAGGGACACCCAGACCAAATGCCATACATTTTAACCTGGCAGGATTTAGTCCTGAATCCTCCACCCCGGCTTCTTAAGGTTGTAGAAGGGTCTTATCCCAGCAAGGGAACGGTTACACCCTCCCAGGTTCTGGTTACCCAGCCCCCAAAACCCAGCTCCAGCTCAGAGGTCCCCTAATTCATCAGTACTGGCTGGGTCCTTGTTAATTCAGAGGGAAAACTGCAACCATTCCCTTCCCCCATCTCAGAGACCTGGCGGCAGATTTTAACATCTGAATAGGAGGGGATCTGTAAGTTCAAAGCTCTTTCCTTAAGAAATGCAGCCAGCCTAAGAACAGCTCACTTCCAACCCCCACTAGAAACAGAGAGCAATTTATTTAGGTGCTGCAAGAAGCATTTGTTACATCACAGCCAAAGAAAAGAGACAGGTAAGACCAATTGGAGTGTAAAGCACAGGGAAAGTTAGGGGGCAAGGACGTCAGCTCAGCCAAACAGATGGCTGATCGCTGTACCTGAGTACCCTCAGCGAAAGGGACAGTGTGCTTTCTCACTGCAAATATTTCTTTTTAAGCATGAATCCTAAAGAACTGATTTTTCCTCTTTCTTTCTTTGGATGGGCCCCCAAGGGAGTGAAAGAGAAAAATTCAGAGCAAAAAAGGGGGAGATCTTACTCCACAATTGAAAGCAGTTTCACTTACGATTTGATTTTAAGGATTGAGGATTGCTAATGACGTTGATATGGTACAATGTAATTTTACTTATTGTGGTAACCATCAGTCAAATGTGAAATATTACCCAGATTTTATTGAAAAAGAAAAAAAAGAAAAAAACTTATGGTTAGAAGTTTGTTAAGCCTTGGTTTCAGTGAATTGAGAATTGTCTAAATGTGGTTAATAGCCAGTCTGACACAAAGAGGGAACGTTTATTCTATGAGGTCAGAAATTGTGCTGGCTACTTTGTAAATGTGAAAGTCACTCAGAAAAAGCTATAATGGTGAACTTATTCTAGAATTTAAATTTGGGATTTTTCAAAATGATATGTCTTTTAATATATGTGCTGTCAGAACTAACAACAAGTAATCATATGACACACAAGAAGTTAGATTTAATAATACAGGTACTGAAATTTGGAAAAGGTGGAATTTCTAAACGGTGTTATATTTGATTAGGGTTGTATGAACTGTTTTTAAAAGGTGTACAATGGGTTCCGGGTTAAGATGGCGGCAGAGTAAGAAGCAGCTCTTAACCTCTCCTGACCAAAACACACAAAACTCCTCAAGGGGACATAAAAACAAGTCCAGACGAACGGAGGAACCCCACAACAGGGCACAGCGTGGAAGGTACGTGGAATCGAGACATTTCCAGGCTATAAAGGGCTCTCACTCAATCGCGGGCTGAGCAACCGCCCCACCCCCACCCCCTCCACACTCATCTATAGCTCCGAACCCAGCTAAAAAGAAATAGAGCAAGTTTGGGGCACCCATCGAGTCATCGGCAGCTCCGGGACCTGTTCCTGAGAGCAGCAAGACTTAGGACCCCATTAAGTCAAAAACGCACGCAAAATCTGAGCGCGTGCGGGAGCAGGACGCTGGGCGCAGAGTGCCGGCTGAGCAGAGGCGTGGGTGGAGGCAGACACAGCCAGGAACTAAAGCCTAAGTGGGGAACCAGTGCAGACAGGTATACGACTGTGGAAGCAGAGCCCTGAGACTTGTAAAGAAACCTCCAGCAGAGGATCAAGCAAGAGGGCCCACCAGGGGGCTTGACCTTGGAAAAAAACAGAACTCAGACCTCAGGAGCCAATAGATCGCGAACAGACACTGAGCGCGAGGATAAATCTGAGAAGCTGCTGGGCTAATGATGGCTACTCAGCCTCAGGAAGTTCAGAAGAGAGAGAGAAAGAATAATAACAAGAAAAAGAAGTCTTTAACACTCGACAGCTTTTACACAGAGAAAATCCAGACAACCGAGCAAACAGAGGAGGAGAACAAACAAGCATCCGGACCCTCCTCAAATAAGGAAAACTCCTCACAAGCTATGGAAGAGTTCAAAACTGAGATTTTGAGGAAAATGGAAGAGATCTGGCAAGAAAATAACAGTTTAAAAGGTAGAATCTTGCAATTGGAAAGTGAGGCTCAGAAATCAAATGAACTGATAAGCAAATTGAACACTAGAAATGACCAGATTGAAAAGGAAAACCAGTCCCTAAAGGCTAGAATCGAGCAATTAGAAGCTAATGATCTCTCAAGACAACAAGAACAAATAAAACAAAGTCAAAAGACTGAAAAAATAGAAGGAAATATGAAATATCTCAATGAGAGAGTGACAGACCAAGAAAACCGGTCTAGAAGAGACAATTTGAGAATAATTGGTCTTCCAGAAAAACCAGAAATTAATAGAAACCTGGACTCCGTACTAAAAGAAATTATTCAGCAAAATTGCCCTGAAGTCCTACAACAAGAGGGCAATATAGACATTGAAAGGATTCATAGAACACCTGCGGCATTTGATCAAGAAAGGAAAACACCAAGAAATATCATTGCAAAATTCAAGAGTTTCCAAGCAAAAGAAAAAATCTTACAAGAAGCCAGAAAGAAACAATTCAAATATCAAGGAGCACCAATCAGGATCACACAGGATCTGGCAGCTTCAACACTAAAAGACCGCAAGGCGTGGAATACAATATTCAGAAAGGCAAGAGAGCTGGGCCTGCAACCACGGATCAACTACCCATCAAAATTGACTATATATTTCCAAGGGAAAGTATGGGCATTCAACAAAATTGAAGAATTCCAGGTATTTGCACAGAAAAGACCAGGGCTAAATGGAAAGTTTGATATCCAACCACAAAAATCGAGAGAAACCTGAAAAGGTAAATAAGATACAGAGGGGAAAGAAAGAAAACTTATAATTTTTAAATTTGCCTTTTTAAGGGCCTCAGTGAGATCTAATTATCTGTAATCCTATGTAAAGAAATGTTATGTATAATTCTCTGTAGTGAACTCTATTCACTATTATAGTAATCAGAAGAATAATTTACAGGGTGAGGGTGGAACACTAAACAATCTAAGATGGCGTGGGGGATGGGAAAGAGGGGGTAAATAGCAGGGGACACCAAGAGAAACTTGAATGAATAAGAAAATAGAATATTCTATTACACACAAAGAGGGCATGGGAGGGAGAGGGAACAAATACTATTATAAGAAGGAGAGGAAGAGAGCATTAAGAGGTAATAATCAAACCTTACTCTTAGTGTAATCAACCTGGAGAGGGAAGAGTAGCTAAACTTTCCATTGGGAAATAAAACTCTTATCTAACCCTTCTGAGAAAGTTAGAAGGGATAAACCAAGGGGAGCAGGGGAGTGGGGAGGGAAAAAAAAAGGTAGGGGAGAAGGGGGAGGGAATTCATAAGGCTTTTCAAAACAAAAAGGGGGGGTGAAATAAGGGAGGGGGTAGAAAGGGAAGTCAATCAAGGGAGGGGATAAGGGATAGGGTCTTAATAGCAAACCACTGGTTTTAAAGGAAATAGCTTAAGGAGAAGGGGTA
>NC_058130.1:712976534-713048799 GCF_016433145.1 Gracilinanus agilis | reverse complement strand
AGTGTTCCAAATCTCTAATAATTAGAGAAATGCAAATCAAAACAACTCTGAGGTATCACCTCACACCTAGCAGATTGGCTAAAATGAAAGAAGGGGAGAGTAATGAATGCTGGAGGGGATGTGGCAAAATTGGGACATTAATGCATTGCTGGTGGAGCTGTGAACTGATCCAGCCATTCTGGCTGGCAATTTGGAATCAGGCTCAAAGGGCTATAAAAGAATGCCTTCCCTTTGATCCAGCCATACCATTACTGGGTTTGTACCCCAAAGAGATCATAGATAAACAGACTTGTATGAAAATATTCATAGCCGTGCTTTTTGTGGTGGCAACAAATTGGAAAAGGAGGGTATGTCCTTCAACTGGGGAATGGCTGAACAAACTGTGGTATATGCGGGTGATAGAATACTATTGTGCTAAAAGGAATAATAAACTGGAGAAGTTCCAGGCGAACTGGAGAGACCTCTGGGAACTGATGCAGAGCGAAAGGAGCAGAGCCAGAAGAACTCTATACACAGAGACTGACATTCTGTGGTAAAATCGAATGTAATGGACCTCTGTACCAGCAGCAATACAATGACCTAGGACAACTCTGAGGGATTTATGGTAAAGATACTACCCACATTCAGAGGAAGGACTGCAGGAGAGGAAACATATAAGAAAAACAACTGCTTGAACGCATGGGTCGGAGTGGACATGATTGGGGGTGTGGACTCGAAACCACCACACCAATGCAACTACCAACAATTTGGAAATTGGTCTTGATCAAGGACACATGACAAAACTAGTGGAAATGCGCATTGGCCATGGGTACGGGGGTGTGGAGGGGGGGTTGAAGGGGAAAGGAGGAGCATGAATCATGTAACCATGTTAAAAATGAATATTAATAAATGTTAAAAAAAAAGTGTACAATGTATAAGAGGACATATATTTGGACTCGAATTGCTAGAAAGTAATGATGAATGAATACAGAATATGTATGCAATTTGGGCTATAAAGAGAAGTGAGTTTTCCACCTGAAGACATTAAGGTTGTATGATATGCAAACTGTATGAAAGTAACAAGAGAAAATTTGACCAACCTAAGGAGCTAATAGGATTTAATGCAATTAAATATAGTACCTTTCCTCCTTTTGCAATGATGGTGATAAAGGAGGAGAAGCCTGAAGAAATAAGAGTAATTGCTAAAGAAATAATAGGTGTAAATCAGAATAATATTGATGAAATTTAATATGCTTTGAGGTATAGGAAGCTAAACTGGAGGTTCTATTCTGTTTTGAACAGAGGTCTGAAAGGAATAGGAGTAAATAGCTTTGAAATTCAGTTGTTACATACTGAAAGGTTACTAAAGGACTTAAAGTTGTTGGTAGTTGTGGAGTTCAAACTGAACTTAGTTAAAAATAATTTATTATGAAGGTTTGGTACATGCTAAATTTTAAATTTTAAAGTGATCTCACTTGGTGAAGGGAAAAATACTTTTAATTGTTCTACTTTGATACTTGGGAACTCATATAGCAACACAGTCCATAAGTGGGATTTTAAAGAATTTAAAGCTAAACATATTTTAATTATATACTTCAGAGGGTTTAAGGAAATGTTCAAGCAAGTAAAAAAATTGATAGAGAAGTCCTGGATATCTTGTAAAACGAGTTATTTTTGTTTAGCAGTGTAATTGTTATAGAGATGCAAATGGTGAGCCCCTGAGTTGGGGAGTGGGGAGGACTCCAGGCTTAGAAGTGTGAAAGATTTATTGCTAAGATGGGATCTGTGGCAAGTGGGATAGCATGGGCGGAGCGGCCCTGGGGGGTTGTCCTCCACAGCACCTAGAGATGGGAGATCCTAGGTTCAAATCTGGCCTCAGACACTTCCCAGCTATGTGACCCTGGGCAAGTCACTTGACCCCCATTGCCTACCCTTACCACTCTTCTGCCTTGGAGCCAATACACAGTATTGACTCCAAGACGGAAGGTAAGGGTTTAAAAAAAATAATATAAAATTTGTTTTTACATGTAATTGGAAAAATAAAACATTTTTTAAAAAAAAGTTGGAAAAAGCCACTGTGAGTGAGTTAATTAGGGAAATGTAAAATGATTGCTTTATTGCAGGGGAACACAATTGAGATTATGTAACATAAATTTGTAGGACCTAATCAGCCTAGTTTTGCAAATTTTCTTCAGCTTTATTTAGCATTATGAGTAGGAGTGAATGCAGCAGATGATGAGAGTAAAGTGAAGGCATTTATTTGCCTTAAGGCAGAGTCATACAACCATGTGATCTCAAAGCAGTTAAAGACATTATCTAATTAACTCAAAACTGTTCAGGAATTCTTGAAAGTTGGCATCCAGGTTCTACTCTAACACCTCCATAGATGGGGAACTCATTACCTATCAAGGCAGACTATTTAACTTTTAGATAGCTCTAACTGTTAGAGATTATGGAAAATTATAGTAAATTGGGAACTCTTTTGTGAAATAATTTCCCCTTTAGCCCTCCAAGAAGAGTCTTATTTAAAAACTAAAGCAGTTTCTCCTTCAGGCTATAAAACTGAGTTGGGTTTCCCTTTTTGTTGAGATCTTTGTTGAGGATAACAGGATTTGGGGCAGGGCCTAGAAGCCATTTGACCCACTTCAAAGATTAAATTAAGGCAGCAAACTCTGGCCACTGGGCTAAGCAACCTTGTTGACCTAATCACACAGGCAGGGAGGAGAAGGAACTTGCTAGGTCCTTAGGACCTTCCTCTGTTTGTGATGAAGTGATGATGGAAAGTTAAAGGTTTCTGAACCCACCTCCACAGTGACTATTTGCCAATCAGAAATGTCTTGGGATGTCCAGAGTGGGAACTGGATGGTGTCAGCTTGAAATCTGGAGACCCCAAGTTTGCCCCTTGAGTACTTAAGAACTCCAGTACCAGGCACACTTGTTTTGGACTGAACTATAGACTTTAAAGTGTTTGGGGACCCTACTTTGGGTGGGATTAGTAGAAATAGTGAAATGTTGAGTACCTTTATTTGTTTTAGAAGCTTCTCCCATTGTATTAAAGTTCTCTCTCAGGAAGCCCAGATCTTGGCTTGACCCTTTCCTTTTGTATTCATCATAGATGACCATTCTCTGGCCCCTGCTGCTGGCTACAACCTCTTGGTGGCTTGCTTGCTGTGCATGCTTGTCTGTGCATGCTTGCTCTACCAAGTACTTTACAAGGTATAAAAGACTCCTAAGTTCTGTCACTCTTCAGAGAAATCATCTAGCGAGGTGTCTTCCCCCAGGGATACCATCCGCAGAGCCCCAGTGTAGGCCCTGTGAAGTTTTTTGGTGCTGAGCTCTGTGATAGCCACCGAATGCCAGGCCTATCCTGTTCTGATTAAAGACTTGGTTTTTCTGACAACTTTAGTAGTGTAAAAAATAAAATTAATATATAATAATAACTTTTAAAATATTATGGTTTTTGTAAGATTTATTAGTAATCAGTAGAAAATAAAGCCACGTGCCATGTTAGCTTAGGCCATTCCAACAGTCCACTCCATTATGCCGCCACAGGAAGGAAAAGTCCAGCCACGCAAGACTTCACAATATATCCCCCTGTCTACATCAGCACGTAATGACAGGAAGCCAGTGGGCTCATGGGAAATGTAGTTCAAAGACCCCCAAATTTCCAATAACACAGTAGTTCTGTGTTATTTCCAAGTTAACAGTGGTCACAAGGGGTATATAATATGTGCACCAGAGATTCTTGGCCTCTTTTGTCCCTCTCTTTTGATAGTCTTGCTTGCCTACCTGTTCTTTTCTGACCCAGAGCTCTTTTGCCCTACTAGTGCTGGGGATGGGGGGGTGGGGGGTGAGGAGGGGTGTCCATTTAGATTATGGAAGGTGCATACTGGCTACTTTAACTTGTCTCGAGTGGCTGATTAATAAAATAACTGGAACATATATTGTTTCCTGAATTCAGTTGATACAATAGGTAGACAGGCCATTTATTTATTTACTTATTTAGTCATTTATTTATTTATTCATCTATCTATCTATCTATTTATTTATTTTGATTTTATTTTTTTAGAAAAAAATTTTTTCCATGGTTACATGATTCATGTTCTTACTCTCTCCACCACCGCCCCCATAGCCAATGCACGTTTCCACTGGTTTCTTCATGTATCATCGATCAAGACCTATTTTCATATTATTGATAGTTGTAATAGGGTGGTCATTTCAAGCCTACATCCCCAATCATGTCTGCATCAACCCATGTGTTCAAGCAGTTGTTTTTCTTATGTGTTTCCACTCCTGCAGTTCTTCCTATGAACGTAGGAAGCGTTCTTTTCCATAAATCCCTCAGAATTGTCCTGGGTCATTGCATTGCTGCTAGTACAGAAGTCCATTATATTTGATTTCACCACAGTTAGACAGGTCATTTATTAAGCATATTCTATGTACCAGATGATAAGCTAAACACTAGAGATGTAAGTACAGTAAAACAAGAAAATCTCTGTTTTCCAGGAGTTTAGATCCTACTGGGAGAAAACAATGGGCAATGAGGGGAAGCAGTCCAGAAAATGAACTGAACTTCAAGTGAAGAAATCAAAGAGTAAATAATCAGTCTCTCAGTAAATGGCAAAACTACCCAGATAGTCAATAAACAGGAGAGCAGGACGCAGGAAGGTTTGTTGTGAGAAGATGGAGTAGTCCAGGGATCCCCAGATGAAATTTACCTTCTAGGAACTTTCACCTGTTCTCCCTACTTCTGCTACTTATTAGCCCTATGAACTGGAAGAGTCATTTCTTGGGTCTCAAATTTGGCTCTGGGGCCAAGCAGAACAAGTCAAATTTGTCTTCCATGGCCCTTTAAGTGCTTAAAAAAAACCCCCACTATGTGTCTCTTCACTGTCACCCCCAATCTTCTCTTCTCCCGTCTAAACAACCCCAGTTCCTTCAATTAATCCTAGAATGGCTTGATTAAATGTAACTGGACTCTTCTTTTCCTCAACATCACTGATGTTTCTTCTTCAGTTAACAAAACATGTAGTTTCCAGATGTTCAACCACAAATCTCCCATTAAAGATGAATTTCCTTTCACCAGTTCTGAGGTTTGCTGAGATTTGATTACAGCCAGTGACTCCAGTTCCAGGAAGGGAGAGGAAGCACAGAAGTGACTGTATTTGTTAATTGTATTAGCAACAAGACCTGAGCCAATCCACCTACAACTCACCCACTACTTCCCTGTCTCCACCACCAGCTCATTGGACAAGTGAGCATTGATCTTGTCCTTCTGCTCAGTCCCTAGCTTAGAACTTTACCCTTGAAGAGCAATAAAGCTAAGTATCCACCATCTTGCACCTGGTCTCACAAAAGGACTTGGGAGTAAAACAAAAACGATTGGAGGGGCTTCCCTTGAGAGCTGGGGGATAATCGGACTGTTCCTAATAGTATTGAGGAAGTTCAACTAGAGTTTTGCCTGGCTCCAAGAGGCAGTTGCAAGAAGGCAAGGGTAGGCTTACTGTAAAACAAAAAACAAACAAACCAAAAAAACCTCCCTAACTGGATCTCTTCAAAACTTGCTGCAAGAATAAAACATACTTAACCTTTAACTGCAACTCATGCTATCTCAGGGGTGAGCTGAAGCCAGCTCTAACAGGCTTTCACCTGATTGTTCATGTAATGAAGAGGAGATGGGGCTCCACAGGTATGGTGGCAAGGATTCTCCCCTTATGTGTGACTCAAAGGGAAGTAGAATAAACATCTCTAGCCTCTTCTCTGTCCACTCTTCTCCAAGGGGGAGATTGCCATTCTTTCCTGGAAAAGCAGGGAGTTGAAGCTAAAGGTTACTATGTTAGGGTTCAAATGGGTGGCCACCAGAGGAACACACGAGACAATGCAATCAAAGCAGGAGAAAGCTTTATTGCCAGTACGCGCTGGGGGAACTCTGCAAGAGAATCCCAAGTGATGCATTAGAAAGGGGGAATATGTATGTTTCGAGGGCTAGGGTTTAGGCGCCTATATCTTAGGGTTTACTTAACAGCTAGACAGTGAGAGTAAGGATGTGTCCAGGTGCCACAGGATATAACTCTTAATCTTCAAGGCTGTCTTGTCTAGGGATGAATGGTGACCCTGGGGCTGTGAGCTCCAGATAACCCTCCCGCTTAGCAGAGCATGATGTTGTAAAACCCCTTCCTACTCAATGGGGTATGACACTGTCAAGCTGCTAATTATGGATGTCGTAAAACCCCCCTGCTCAACAGGATGTTGTTAGGCTATTAGTTAAGAGTCTCTGTTTTTCGGCTACAACAACTACTCTCCTCTTCTCAGAAGGGGAGTAGGGAGCGACCAGGCTAGACGTATCTGATCCCTTAATTATTATTTATTTAGGGGTTACGATCAAGTTCTAACTTGTAATAGCTATCATTTTGAGGGATAGGGGTACCCCCAAAGTCCATATCCAAGGCTTGACCCCACCAAATGCCCATTCCTAATGAATATAAGTAACAAATAATAATGAAACCCATCCTGTCCAAATCCTACCAAAACAGAAGTCAAAGAAGGTATATATAGAAGAATATATAGGAATCAATACCAAGTGAAGGAACTCTTCCACCTGGGGAATGATAGCTCATCTCAACTAAGAGAGAGGGTCCTGAATCTCACCCCAAAGGAGACTCCTCTAAGATTCTAGACTCCAGACTCTAGACTCTAGAATCTAGAATCTAGAGTAACAAGCTGGGACTAGGGACCTGATGGAGACTGCCCACTCCTCTTAGGCTTTCCTAGTCTTTCCCTTGAGACACCCCAAGTGGAGTTGGCCTCTTCCATCCTCTGTGTCAAAGCTAGAAGCTAGCAGCGTTAGAAGCCTTTTGACACTTGAACAATAAGAGAAGCTCAAAGGGAGCTGCCACTTGAAGAATCTTGAGAGAGACTCTTTGAGAACTCTGCCAACTCTGATCTGCCCCTCATATGTGGGGCAGATTATTCATTTCCGCCAATAAAGAGAGTGTTCCTGGTATAAATAGAAATTAATCTGGAGCCTTATTGCTAGACTTAGAAGCGTTTGTTAGTGAAGAGAGAAGATAGAAGCCTTTCTACTTCCGTAAAGACGCAGTTCTCTGTTGCAGCAAGGGGACCCCAGCAATAGGCTGTGACTCCTGTGTCCCATCACTAGGGTGCTCGAATTCAAGGTCTCCTAAGTGTTTATCTCACACATCCCATACTAATGGTCCTTGGGGCAGAGGTTACATTTAATTTTCAGTAATAATAATAGCTGACATCCATGTATTGCTATTGAGTCATTTCTATTGTGTCCGACTCTTTGTGACTCCATTTTGTGGTTTTCTTTGCAAAGATACTGGAGTGGTTTTGCCTCTGCCTTCTCCAGTTCATTTTACAGATAAGCAACTGAGACAAATAGGGTTAAATGACTTGCCTAGGGTCACACAGCTAGAAAAGTATCTGATGCTGGATTTGACTTCATGAAGATGAGTCTGCTGATTCCAAGCCCAGAACTGCCAACATGCCTATAGTGGTTGCCATTTGCACTGGGTTAAGAGTTTTACAACTATTACCTCACTTGATCCTCACAACAACCCCGGGTGCTGGGTGCTATTATTACCCCCATTTTACAGATGAGGAAATTGAGGCAAACTGAGCTTAAGCGACTTGCCCAAGATCACATAACTAGTTAATGTCAGACCTGACTGATAGGGGTCCAATCCAAAGGCAAATGAGACAGAGAGATTGAGTAATGCAATGAAGCTTTATTGTGGGAAAGGTGGAGGGAAGGAGGAAGGGAAAGCAAGTGGGGAGCCCACAATCTGCAGATGGCAAGGGGTCTCCATCTGGGCAGAGAAGGGGACAATCTTTTATAGGATCAGGAATGAGGTAACCTGAATTAGCCCTATCGGTCAAAGTGGGATACTTGTGTCCAGATGATTGGATAGCCCTATGGGGGTTGGGAACCTCTGTCCTTGGGGATGGGAAGCTCTCAGGTCTGATGGTCAGTGATATGGGAGGTCATTTTTCTAGGCCTGATATTCTGATGTTCTGCCAGGTTTTACTGGGACTTTGTCTCCTGGTTTGGACAGGTGCTGGGGTGGGGTGGGGGCCACTACTGGGAGTGGGGAAAGGGAAAAGGGGGTTTTAGTCCCAGGGTCTATCAGTTAATGTGTGAGGTCAAATTTGAACTTAGGTCTCCCTAGAACCTAGTGCTCTCTTTCTCTCACTGGAGAACTTTGAATGGAAACTTCATCCATGAACTAGTCAATAATTCATTGGCACATCTGCAAATGGTTGCCTGACAGTGAATTCGGTGTTGTAGATACAAGACCAAATGAAACATTCTCAGCTCTGGAGAGCCTTGCATTTTATAGGGGAGGACAATACATATGTATACATAGCTGTGTAGACAATAAATACGAGGTCATTTTAGAGGTAGATAGTAGCTGGGGTAAAGATCAGGGAAGAACTGATCTTTCAAGGACTGAAGATTCAGAGTCTGGGCTAAGCAAGGAGAGTACTTCAGCCATACAGTCTTTCTGTGCCAAAACTTGGAGATGGTGTAGAGGGACACGGAACCCCTAAATACCCCTAGAGATCCCAAGTGGAAGGGATACATGACAAACAGCCTAGCCCCTGACCTCAGGAACATGGTGTGGCCAGAGAACCAGCCTGGTGTAATCTAGAGACAGCTATGCAAACACTGAGGTGTACAAAGGAATAAAAGATATGAGTCTCCCCAACACGAATGTGTACCTTTTGCTCACCCACTCAGATATGGGGACTCCTCACAGGGAAATGTGATAATTTACCCCTCACAGATATGTACCTTTTGCTTACACCTCAGACATCAAGGCTTCTTATGACAGATCATTACCCAAAACCTCAGGCTCTCCTCCTGTTTTGAATAAAATTGATATAGATGGATATATTCAATAATATTAATGGTTTATTGTAAACTCCTCACTTGACACTTAGCCTTCTTTGTCTGCAAAGATATATAAACTCAACTCTCCTATCGCTCAGAGAGGCAGTTTCCACCTTTGCTCTGCCTCCTGGCCATTTAACCTTTTCTCCTAAGAAATTTCTCTTTTATAAGATTTTCTGGGAGCCTATAATTAATTTTTTTTTTTACATTTTTAAACCCTTAACTTCTGTATATTGGCTCCTAGGTGGAAGAGTGGTAAGGGTAGGCAATGGGGGTCAAGTGACTTGCCCAGGGTCACACAGCTGGGAAGTGTCTGAGGCCAGATTTGAACCTAGGACCTCCCTGTCTCTAGGCCTGACTCTCAATCCACTGAGCTACCCAGCTGCCCTCGAGCCTATAATTCCTTAGGGGAGTCAGCCTACCTGAATTAGGTTGGATTTTCTCCCACAACAATGGGAGGTTGGAATGTTGATTTTAAGGGGAAAAAGATCAGTTGGGATGAAATCCAGAATATGTGGAGGTGAGTTATGTATAAGAAGACTGGAAAGGTAGGTGGAAGCAAGAGTCCTACAACCAGCTCCTTTTTTGTACAACCTGTGTGCTAGGAATGGGTTCTGCATCTGAAAATATATTCTTTAGGTCAGTACAAAAATAGGGAAGGGGCAGACCAGATTTGCTTCTCAGGTTCTAGTTTGCAGACCCCAGGGTAGCCTTAGAAGGGAAGGTTCTAGCAGCTAGTAAGGGATGAGGAGGGGAAGCAAGGAAAAACCTCTTGCAGTATTTGAGTTGAAGAAGCTATGAATTTCAATAGGCATGGATGAGAAGAGATAGTATTCTAGACATGGGGGAATAACTTAATGCACGGAGATGGGAGATGTAATGTCTTATGTGAGAAATAAGAAGTAGGGAAGGAAAGGGAAGAGTAAAAAAACTGGAATGTTCAGAAGGGGTCAGATAGAGAAGAGCTTTAAATACTGGAAAAAGGACTTTGATCCTCAAGGTAATAGGGAGCCACTGAAATTTACTAAACAGGAGGTAACCATGTTGGGATGAATGGGACCTAGTTAGAATTACTTTGTAAGAAAGTTACTTTGACAGTGGTGTGGAGTATGGAATGGAGTGAGAAGACTAGAAACAAGGAGAACAATTGGAAGGCTATTGAAACTGCCTAGATGAGAGATGATAAGAGCTTGAAATAGGTAAGATGTTGGCTATAAGAATGGTGAGAAGGGGATGTGTAGGAGAAATAGTGTGAATGTAGAAACAGGACTTGGCAACAGATGGGATATGTTGGTGGAGTAAGAGTGTGAGTCTGGGTGACTGGGAATATGGTAATGTACTCAATAATAGTAGGGAAGTTTGGAAGAGGAGACAGTTTTAGAGTGGGAGAAGTTCTCTTTTATACAAGTTGAGTTTGAGATGCTTACACATCGAGGTCAAAATGTCCAATTGTCAGTTGGTGATATGGGGCTGAAGCTTTGGAGAGAGACTAGGGCTTGATAGATAAATCTGGGAATCAATAGAAAGAGATGGTAATGGATCATTTTATGGTTTCTACCAAACCCCCAAGACGTCCTTTCAGACCAATCTGGACAAACCCTGGGTCCCTGGAGATAAAGAAACTCTCAATAAGACTTTTATGTGACCGCAATGGGGATTTCCCCATCTCTGGGAAGCCACAGCCCATCGGGGAAGCCCCTGGGAGACAGGAGAGGACAAGAAAATACCAAAAAGGACCAGTACTCAAGGTCTTCAGTTTCATTTTATCAAACACAAAGAAACCAAAACCATGCTGAACATATCATAAGAAACAGGGGACTCCAGAATAGGAGCTGTAGAAGGTATAGGAGAGGATTTAAGGAATCTTTGGCCTGGAAAAGACCTGAATTCTGCACTCTTACTTTTCCCCTGAGACTCTCAGCCCCCCTCACTAAACCTTTTTTCTCCTCATTGAATTATTCCCTCATTAGAATCTTTATCCCCATTTCTCCAACCCCTAATTCCCTTCACAGGGCCCTTTTATTCAGCCCCATTTTCTTATCAAACTGTTCAGTCTTCACTGAGATTCTCATACCCCTCATTCAAAGAATCTCTTCTGCACAAATGAACCTTATCTTTTTAATAATTTTTTATGTTAAACCCTTATTTTCTATCTTATTTTTTCTCTTATGGAAACATTTTAATTTATTAATTTAATCTTTTTAATTTTAATTTTTAATTTTACTTTTATTTTTACTAATTACATGTAATAAATTTCTACATACATTTTCCAAAGTGATATGTTCCAACTTATCTCCCTCTTCTAGTGCTGGCAGGTAAATCGATCTGGGTTATACACATATTATCACGTCAAACATATTTCCATATTGTTCATTTTTGTAAGTGAATAATCTTATGGAAACAAAACCCCAAAACATAAATCCAAATAAATGAGTGAAAAATTGTATGCTTTCATCTGCATTCTGACTTCAACAATTCTTTCTCTGGAGGTAGATAGCATTCTTTGTCACAAACCTCTCAGAATCATCCAGGATTGTAGTATTGCTAATAGTAGCTAAATCTATCACATTTGATCATTCCACAATATTGCTCTCACTGTGTACAATGTTTTCCTGGTTCTGCTTATTGCACTCTGTGTAAGTTCATGAAGATCTTTCCAACTCTTTCTGAAACCATCCTGTTCATCATTCCTTATAGCACAATAGTATTCCATCATCATCATCATATGCCACAATTTGTTCAGCCATTCCCCAACTGATATCCTTTCAGTTCTTTGCCACCACAAAAAGTTCAGCTATATATATTTTTGTACAAGTAGGTCCTTTCTCATTTTTTGTTTTTTTTCTCTAGTCTTATTTATTAGTTTAATAATTCTTTTACTTTTATTAATTTCTCCTTTGATTTTTAGGATTTTTAATTTAATCTTAAAAGGGGATTTTTAATTTATTCTTTTTCTAGTTTTTCTAGTTGTAAGCCCAATTAATTTATTTGCTTTTTCTTTATTTTATTGATACAGGCATTCAGGGATATATATTTTCCCAAGTACTCTTTTGATTAAAACTTATAAATTTTGATATGTTGTCTCCTCATTGTCATTCTCTTTAATGAAACCAGCTATTGTTTCTATGATTTGTTCTTTGACCCACCCTTTTTGAAGAATTATATTATTTAGTTTCCAATTAATTTTTAATTTGCCTTTCCACAAATCCTTATTGATAATAATTTAACTGTATTATGATCTGAAAAAGTTGCATTAATTATTTCTGCTTTTCTGCATTTGACTGCAAAATTTTTATGTGCTAGAACATGGACAATTTTTGTGTTTGTACAATGTACTTCTGAAAAAAAGGTATATTCCTTTTTATCCCTATTTAATTTTCTTCAGATATCTATTAAATCTAACTTTAAAAAATTTCTTTGACTTCCTTTACTTCTTATTTATTTTTTGGTTAGATTTGTCTAGTTCTGAGAGGGGAAGATTACAGTCCCCCACTAGTATAGTGTTGCTGGCTATTTCTTCCTTAAGCTTTTTTATTTTCTCCTTTAAAAATCTAGAGGCTATACCATTTAGTACATATATGTTAAGTACTGATTTTACTTTATTGTCTATACTGCTTTTATCAAGATGTAATTATTTTCCTTATCTCTTTTAATCAGATTTATTTTTGTTTTGTCTGAGATCATGGTTGTTATTCCTGCAATTTTTAAAATATCCATTGAAGCCCAATAGATTCTGCTCCATCCCCTTACCTTTACTTTGTGTGTGTCTACCTGCCTCAAATGCATTTCTTGTAAACAACATATCATGGAATTCTGGTTTATAATACACTCTGTATCCACTTCTGTTTTCTGGGTGAGTTCATCCCATTTATATTCACAGTTATGATTATCATTTGTATTTTCCCCTCCATCTTGCTTTCACCTTTTAATTTAAAAAAAATTTTTTTTTGCCTGTGGGCTGGAAGTTCTGAAAACTACTGATTCAGTCACCTCTGCTGATGGTTTGAAGGACACAGAGTCCTGGGGCTAGGGGCTTCACTGCAGGCTTGAAAGGACCAAGCACTATGACTTTGGGGCTTCCCTGTAGGATGGTGTCAGGGTTTGGGACTTCAAGGGTGGATATGAGGTGCTCTGTTGTTGGCTTAGGCGGGGTCCTGGGGTCTCAAAGTTGGCTTGTGCTGAAATTCAGAACCTGGGTGGACTGCACTCTTCTGAACATAGTTTTACTTCTGATGCCCTTATCCCATTTATTTTTGGTTCTCTCTGCCTACCTTTCAAATTATTTTCCTCAGAAGCAAGGGTCAGCAACGTATGGTTCTCAAGCCATATCTGGCTCTTTTGAGGGCCAGATATGACTCTTTCTGCAGGAGCCATAAAGTCAATTTTTTTTCAGGCTCTGTTACAGGAGCACGCACTGTGAGCACTGTACGGCTCTCACGAAATTACATTTTAAAAAATTAGGTGCTTATGGCTCTCATGGCCAAAAAGGTTGCTGACCCCTGCTCAGAAGAGTCACCTCACTTTTTGGTTCTGTAACTCCAATTATTTTGTGGCACTATTTTAAGGTTGATTTGAAAGGATTCTCAAAGCAGTTCCAATCCCTTCCAGAGGTCTCGCTACTACTAAGCTGCCATCTTAGCTCTGTTCCTTCCCTCCCTATCCCCCATCTATATTAGAATCAATACTGTGTATTAGCTCCAAAGTAGAAGAGCACTAAGTTTTAGGCAGTGGGGATTAAGTGACTCATTCAGGATCACACAGCTAGGAAGTTCCTGAGGCCAAATTTGAACCCAGGATTTCCAGTCTCCAGGCTTGGTTCTCAATCCACTAAACTACCAAAGCTGTCCCCAAATCCTATTCTTTTTGCAAAGTCTCCATCTTCCCCTTAGGGATCTTCTGTCCCTACAACTTAGTACCTCTGTTTTGATTCTGTCACATTTGAATCTTCATCCCTCCACTGTTCCTTTACACTTCCATTAACTCATTGAATCCTGTATTTCTCACTAAACCCTTATCTCATCACTATATTCCCCCCCCCCCCCCCATTTTCTCAATGAGCCTACATATCCCTTAGGCTGATTGCTAATCCCCTTTACAGAATCCTCTTTTTTTGGACCTCATTTGCTCCCTGAGCTTCCCCTCCTTACTGAGCCCCTTCTCTTCATTGAAACCTCATCTCCACTTTCCTAAGCCCCCATTTCCTTATTGAATCTTTATGCACTCATTGTGCCTACATGCCTTTCCTTTTCACTTGGCCTACATTCCCCTTCTGAGCCCATATCCCTTTCTCTGAGCTCATATCTCCTCACCACATCCCCATTTCTTTCACAGAGACATATCCCCACCTTCCTGGGGTCCAATTACCCCAAAGAAATGCTCTTTTTTCCACTCATATATCTCTCTGGGTAGGAATAGAAACTTCTTTTACTCTTATAATTGGGGGAGGAGGAGGGGACATATGGGAAGACAGTATCCAGGGTGGCTTCCAAAGCATTCTTTGCCCCTATTCTTTGCTTCTATTCATCTCTTTTTATTTTTGTTCATCTCTGAGATTTATGGCTGAGAGGATCCCAATTTTTTGGGAGCAACTGTGTGGCTATAAGGCCTATCGAGTTGCCATTGGGGTAGGGATGAGGAAAAGAAAACATCTCCTATGGGAATGACTTAGTGGTGAGATTCTTCCTTCAATACCTGTGGCTGGACCAAGTCTCTCTAAGTTTCAAGTTTCTCCCTCTCTGTCTGTCTGTCTGTCTTTTTCTCTCAGACTCAAAATCTCAGAGCTAGAAAGGACCTCAAAGACATCTAGGACAGTATTCTCATTTTACAGATGGGGAAGAGGCCCAGAGAGGGAAGGAGGCTTATCTAAGATGACAAGGGAAGTCAGTGCTGATTCTTTTTTTTTTTTTTAATTAACCTTACCTTCCATCTTAGAATTAATATTAAGAATTAGTTCCAAGACAGAAAAGTGGTAAGGACTAGGTGATTGGGGTCAAGCTAAGGAGTGCCTGAAGCCAGGTTTGAACCCAGGACCTCTAATCTCTAGGTCTAACTCTCTATCTACTGAGCCATCTAACTGCTCTAGTGCTGATTTTTGGTATCTAATCTCTTCTGGAAGCACCTACCACAACCATAGGTAGATTTTGTGGGGCTCTTCCCACCAAAAGACTGGGCAGCCTTTGGAATTCTACCAGAGTTGTAAGATGACCAATCTCCTCCTCGAGTCTAGCCCAGGTCCCTTCATAAGATTCACTTCATTTCATTTCAATTCAATTCAAAAAGTTATTTCTATATATAAGGCTAAAAACCCCAAAGAGTCCCTGTCCTTAAGGAATATTGTGGGAAATGATATGTTGCTCATCCAAGGGCCAATGACATATAGGAGTGGTTACCTGGGGAGAACTGAGGAAAGAAGGAATTAGAGGTTGTGTTAAGGATGAGGGAGAGAGATTGGGGTTGGTTGTAAGACAGAGGGAGAGATAGATGTCAACAATTTTTTTTCTCATAAGGAAATTTCAAAGTTTATGAACAAGGAAGTGGAATTTTATGGATGATGACAAGAGGGTGCGATCATCTCTGTGTGTGGCTGTGGTAAGATAGAGGTCATGGGAAATGAGTAAGTTGAGGAACTGTAAAATTAGGGTTTTCGAGAGAATATTAATATTTATGTTGGAGTCCCTTAGTCTGAAGGGGTTGGGAAGAAAAAAAAGCCATGATCTAATTACTGAACTCATAGAGGAAAGAAGGGCAGTGATCTAATCCGGCAGATCACTTAGCTAGGTGACACAGAGGATAGAACACCAGGTCTTAGTAGCTGTGTGACCCTGAGGAAGTCATAATCTGCTTGTCCCTGTTTCCTCAACTATAAAATGGGAATAATAATGGCACCCACCTCACAGGGTTGTTGTGAGAATCAAATGAGATAATATTTTTAAAGCATTTAGGACAGTGCTGGCAGTATATAGTACTTATCATCTTCCCTAAAGGAGGATAGATAACTGAATGATGGAGAGAGTGAGAGAGAGCTTGGAAGTTGTAATGGGGAGCTGGGTATCCCAACTTTTGCATCTCAACCAGTGATTTGGGGAATATGAGTCAAAGGGCAACCAGTACTGGAAAAGGTGGCCAGAGACACTATCATCAGCAGAGAGTGAGGTTTCAGTGAGTACATAGAGATGGAAGAAGTGGGAAAGGAAATGGTTTAACACGAAAGCAAGCTTTGTTACCTATGAAGTAAACAGTTCCATAAACTACAGTGGAAAGGGTGGATAGCTTTAGAGTGTGCTACTGGGGAGGAAGGAGGGAGTTGAGGATATGAAAATAAAGGAGGGGATGGTGGGTGAATAATAAAATAATAAAAGCTAGAAGTTTAGAATAACTGGGATGGAGAAGGTATGCCTGGGCAGGAAGTTGTTAATCATTGCGGAATCAGTTCAGGTGTCTTATCAATAACCCCAAAGATTAAGTCTCAGGGTGGAGACCTCTCAGAGGTTTGGTCAACAGGGTGTAGCTGAAAAGGTAGAAAAGGTAATAGGGGAAAGATTCTAGGGGAGGTAAGCCTGAGCAAGAGATTGGTGGAGGGAATGTGATGGAAAGGAATGTCTTCCCTTCCCCTAGGCTCTACCAGACTAATACTTAACCTGAGAAACTCACAGTTCTCCAATGCTAGATCTTTTTATCATCTCCAGATAGTCCCGACTTAGCTGATAAGGAAATAATGTGACATGGGAGACAATCTTGACTGTTAACTAATAGCTGCTTCTCCCAAGTGCCATTGAGCCACAAGTTTATTATATAAGAAATTCAAACTCCCTTCCACCCAAAAGCACAAGGATAGTTTTCCACAACTACACAGAGCAGTATTTTTAACATAGACAATACAACAGGCTTAGAAGCTTCAAGATGAAGATAAGAACCAGGCTGGACTTTCAGCTGTATTTGTTATTATTAAGCAAAGTCTGGGGCATTTTGGTAGGATGGAAAGCCCATGAATTTTCTCAGCCTTGATGGCATTAAACAGTATTTTTGAGACCCATTAGTTTACTTTAAATCTGGGCAAAATGCCCCTGCTAAGGGTTTGACCTTGGCTGTACCAGGCAGCTGCATTTCTGGCCAACAGTGTTAACCCTCTTCCTTCTGGCTTACTGAGAGCTCAAAGCTTTTTCAATAATACTATATTGCTTTTTAAAGAAAGGTGTGAATTATGAAAAGGAGTCAATGGCTTCCCACACTAGAAGTCCTCTTTTCCCATTCATGGTATGCTTAAAAAATTCCCTCTTTAGGCATAGTAAAGGTTTTTTTTTTTTTTTCCTGGGCTCCTTAAAGAACCATGAGTCTAGTTTGTTTTTGGTTGCTAATGATATAGATACTGCCACCAGCTGATCTGGTGATGGTCATTTAGAACACCAATAGGAAGATGGAAACAGAAGCTCTCCCAGAGGTCCAATGGTAGAACATCACTCTGAAGATGGGGAAATCCATTATCCTCTGGACCCCCTTGTAACGTCCTTCTCTAGTCAGAAGAGGGAGTTGGGAGAAGGAGGTCAGTCCATGGTGGGCTTCTTCTCTACCTGGGCCCCAAGTGGTTCCATCTTGAGGGGTTCACTTAGAACTTCATATTCACTCCATTTTTAAAAAATTCCCATTCCAGATAATTCAATGCTTTTAAACAGATCCAGAGAGTAAAATAATATCCCACAGCTAATTGAAATGATCTACTTTGCTGGAGTTATTTCACTTTGCCAAGTGATTTTCAAAGACTTTTCCACCTTTAATTTTTTTGCTAGATTGATTGAGATTTGTTCTTATCTAATCAAATGGGTGGGAGTAGATTTGGTTCCACTCTCTCCCCTATATTCTATATTTGTTCTTCTTGGGGTAATAGGGTTCTGGCTCATGCCCAGATCACCTAGGATAGTGTCTCCCCAAGTAGAGAATCAGAGTTTCTTTCCCCAGATAGCTATAATTATGTATAAAGGAAGTGCCATAGAGACTGGAGCATACCTGGACATTCTATAACTGATTCTGGTTAGCCTATCAAGATTTTTTAGTAGTTTGGGATCTAGAACTATGGTGCTCTTGAAAAGATCCAAGTCGGTAACAGCTATATCTATTTCATTCTGTTGGGGTCCGAGGCATAGCCCACCACCAAGGAAGACCAGCAGACAATGCAATTAGGCAAGAAGGGCCATTTATTGATCTGGTGCGCACCAGGGGAGCTCAGCCTAAGAGTTCCCTCTGTGGCTCGTGAGTACAGGACTTTTATGCCCGCCCCTTATCAGCCTACCAGGTTCGAAGGCATCTCTTGCAGTTAGGGCGTTGACACATCTATGTACTTGTCAGGGGTCTGCAGTTAGGGTGTTAGCACTATGGCATTAGCACTAGATCAAGGGTCTGTGGTTGGCACTAGGGCGTTAGCACTGGGTCAGGGGTCTGTGGTTAGGGTGTTGGCACATCTATACCCTTTGTTAGGGGCCTGCTTGCCATGTCTTGCAACAATATGTTTTGCAAGGGTCAAGCGGCTCCCTGCCTTGGCCTCCCTCATTCCCTACTTCTATTTCTCTAAGGGACAGGGGGAAGACTGATGGTTTCAATCTTTGGTAGCTTCTTCAAGCTGAGAAGGGGCGTAGAATCTCTGAGGGGGGGAGCAGGAGGAGGAGCTCTGGGTACAGGGTCTTCAGGGGCATCTCTGCAGTGAATGCCAGGGTCCTGGAGGCTTGGAGACAAGAGACTGTTTCCCCAGACTGACAGACAGGGCACAAGGGGGAGCATCCATCCCTAAGGCAGAAGTATAGAACCTAAGACTGGGGCAAAAACTAGAACATCAGATACAAAAGGAGAAAATTAGCACAATAGAAACTGATATTAACATTAACATTTGGGTATCTTAGCCAACAGATTTTATCCCCAGAAATTATCCTCTGACAGGAATCGAACCTTTTAGGAAATTTGATCCCTAAGTTGTTTGCAGAGCTGGCATGTGATGTTTCTGTTAAAAAAAAAAAAAACTCTTTTGCAAAGCCCACATTAATATGGCATCTATAACTACTTGAATAACACTTTACAGATAAATTTCTTCATCCCAGATCCTGGAGGAAATCCAGAAAGCCCTGGTTATTTCCAGGGTCAAGATCCAAACTTTAGTTGTGGTAAATTAAGGTTGCAAGCTACAAGTCATCTATCACTAAACTTCACTTACTTCTCAGTGTGTTCCCTAACAATTTGATAATTTTCAATTATTAACCTAATAGGTTGTTTGGGGAAATGGAAACATTAATTCACAACTTGCATTAAGTGCTGATTATGGGAACTTGCTCCAAAAAGGGAAGGCAAATAGGAAAAACATTTCCTCAGGTCCCAAGGGACGCATAGTGAGGGGCTCCATGTATAGGCCAAAGCTGACACTGGCTCATGTCATATGTACAGGCCAAAGCTGTCACTCAAGGATTAGTAGCCTAGATGGTCAGAAGAGGTCCAGTTCAGGTTGAGCCCTAGAATTGCCTCTCTAGCCATCACAGAATATTCTCTGTCTTTTGCACTATATCACTACTGGATCCCAGAAGCCTTTTCCTTCCTTAAAAGACAAGTCTTTCCCATTACAGCTTGGAGAAATTCTGCTAAGCAGCAGTCTGAAAACAATTTCCATATCCTCAAACAAGCCTTTCACATCCCTACCAGGCTAATCACTCAGTTATTCTTACATACTTTGGCAATAATTAACATATCACACTTTAGTCACAAATACCTGAATTAAGGAACAGGAGTGCTAGATTGAGTAGCTCCACAGTAAATATAAATCAGGGCTGTTATCATCTCCTGTACCTGGGCCATCTGAAAGACTAAGACAAGCCATACAGGAATCTCTTCAGTGTAACTTCCAAGAGAAATTCCAGAACTATTTGTGCTTTTCCCAACACCATATACATTAACTTTAGAAATTATCCCCAACATCAAGGATCCAATTATAAGAGTAGAACATCTATTTATTCTCTTTCACCTCCATATCTGTTCTCTTTCATCTCTCCTTCTCTCTCCTTCTTCCTCTTTCTTTTTCCCTCAAACCCTCTGCTTAATAGGCAGAACACAACTTCCATTTACCTGTCACAAATCTGCATACTCAGGACATTTAATACCTCTTCACTTTCCTTTAGCTCTCTGTTACCATCACAAAAATAAACATACCATTTGGTATCCCTTCAAATGCTAATCAATAACTCCCAAGAATTGAGGCACTGTGTCTTTAGCACAGTGCTCATTATAAGATTCAGTTCATAGTACAAATTGGTAAACTGAGGTAACTACTGAGGAGTGAACAGAACCTATGGTACAGTCAGGTTTACAATGAGCTTTTGCTTACATTCAAACAACACTTAAAGCACATGTTTTAGCAACAATTTACATAAAAGTCACATTTAGAGGAATATCATAAAGCATGTAGTATTTCCAATTACAAGATTTGAAACCTTTTAAGCACTATAAACCTTAAAGCAAGCCTTTTAATAAGCAGGCTGCTTATCTATCTTCAAGACCAGGGAGTCAAATATAATAATAAAGTTAGTCAATTTTAACACATTGAGATAAAAAACCATTTATGATCATTTTAAACCCAAAAAACATTTTTGATCAATTTAAACACTTAAACCTATTATATTTTTAAACCGCTTATGATGGAAATATAAACAAAGAGGAAAACAATCTTGTGCAGAGATGCCAGGGATCCTGCACCCCTTAACTCAGGCAGGCTGTGAACAGGGAAACTCCATTCCTCTTCCTGCCCCTGTAACACTTTAAAGAGATACACCTCTGGCCACACCTTGATAGCCTAAGCCCAGAGGATCTCAGACAGACCCCCTCCCACTCACCAAACACCCAAGTGCAAGGAGTCATGTTCACACTTTTGAAAAGGGGGCATGGGGGCAATCCCTGACAGTTGCTTCACTCATGCTGCCATGCCATGCCATGGAGGACAACCCCCCAGGGCTGCTCCACCCATGCTATCATGCTGGTCACCTATCCCATCTTAGTAATAAATCTTTCTCACTTCTAAGCTAAGCCTGGAGTCCTCTCATTCCTGAGAAGGGCCTCCCTCCCTACCCCCAACCCAGGGGCTCACCATTTGCATCTCTATAACAACTATACTGCTAAAAAACCCTGTTTTACAAGATATCTATGATTTTTCTATCAATTTTTACTTCCTTGAACATCTCCTTAAACCCTCTGAAGTATACAATTAAAATATACTCATCTTTAAACTCTTTAAGACCTTACTTATGTACTGTGCTGCTATATCAGTTCCTAAATATCAAAGTGGAACAATTAAAAGTATTTCTCTCTTTCTTCTTTTTGCCAGGAAGAATCTAATAGCTTGTGGGCAATTTACCCTAAGGCTGCCTGGCTTGATTTAGGTTTTTATGACTTAACAACCTTGTCTCTTATCTCTCTTTACCAAGTGAGATCACCTGCAATTTAAAATTTAGCATGTACCAAAATCTTCATAATAAATTATTTTCAACAAACTTTAGTTTGAACTCCACAACTCCCAAATAACTTTGAGTCCTTTAGTAATCTTTCAGTATGTAAACAACTGAATTTCAAGGCCATTTACTCTTATTCCTTTCTGTTTAAAACAGAATAGAACCTCCAGTTCAGTTTCCTTTTGCCTCAAAGCATTGCTTTCATAGGAATCACCTAGAAATAGCGGGGCATCCCCCGGTCTTTCCTTTTTTTTTTTTTTTTTTTTTTTTATCCTGGGACTCCATTCTAGGAGCATAGGGCCACAACCAGTAGGCAATGGGGCACACAGTCGCTCAGGGTCACCCAGCTGGAAAGTGTCTGAGCCCGGACTTGAACCTAGGACCTTTCGTCTCTAGGCCTGGCTCTCAATCCACTGAGCTAGCCCAGCTGCCCCTACTTTAGGTTGCAGTTTCTTTAGCAGATGTAGTTTTTACAGGGTGGGGTTGCTAGCCCCACGCCCAACCCTCCTCCTTTTTTCATCCGGGCTAGGGACCGTCCTTGGCCCAGGAGTGGTAAGGGTGGGCAGTAGGGGTCAAGTGACTTGCCCAAGGTCACACAGCTGGAAGTGTCCAAGGCCGGACTTGAACCTAGGACCTCCAGTCTCTAGGCCTGGCTCTCAATCCACTGACCCACTCAGCTGCCCCTGAGGTCTTTCCTAGGTCTTTCCTAGGGGTGCAATATCTTCCTAAGGGGGACTCAATACCCCCTCCCCCCCCCCCCCCGTCTTTTTATCTAGTTGAGAATAATCCCAAACTGGCAGAGACTTGAACTCCACTCACCTGGCTGAGACTCAAACTCCGCCTCGGGGGCCTCAAACTCCTTGAAAGTTCCCAGGTCAGTGCCCTGGACCATAATTCTTCTCCCTCCCTCTCAAGCGCTTCCCCCGGTTCCCGACTGGCCTCCTCGCAGTTGACCAGAACTGCGGTACTTTCGGGGTCAACTCTCAGAAACAGGTAGGAGGTTTGGACAGATGCCACGGGGTGAACCCCTCATCCCAGAACGGGATGGGCCCCGGGGCTTGGCATAGGATGTCCACAGAATCTGCCATCCACTAAGCCATAAGCCCATCAGGTGTCCTCCTCTCCCCCATACACACTTTCAATCACCACACACACTCCACTCAGCTCACCTGAAGGTCTGGTCCAAGGCAATGCCTTCGGCCCTTCTGTCAAGGGGTTCCGAGGTGGGGACCAATGCAGACAAGCCCCCAAATGTTGGGGTCTGAGTCATAGCCCACCACCAAGGAAGACCAGCAGACAATGCAATTAGGCAAGAAGGGCCATTTATTGATCTGGTGCGCACCAGGGGAGCTCAGCCTAAGAGTTCCCTCTGTGGCTCGTGAGTACAGGACTTTTATGCCCGCCCCTTATCAGCCTACCAGGTTCGAAGGCATCTCTTGCAGTTAGGGCGTTGACACATCTATGTACTTGTCAGGGGTCTACAGTTAGGGTGTTAGCACTATGGCATTAGCACTAGATCAAGGGTCTGTGGTTGGCACTAGGGCGTTAGCACTGGGTCAGGGGTCTGTGGTTAGGGCATTAACACATTTATGCACTTTGTCAGGGGCCTGCTTGCCATGTCTTGCAACAATATGTTTTGCAAGGGTCAAGCAGCTCCCTGCCTTGGCCTCCCTCAATTCTTGTCTGAGAAAGTTAGTTAACTCTTTTGGCCATAATATCTAATGAGAAACTGTGCTCTAAGGGGAAAGGTCTCAGGACCTTTATCCCCTCTGAGGACTGTGGTTCCAGAGTTATGAGCCATGGTCTCTGGCCTTTTCATTCTTTCCTATTGGATTATAAACTCCTTCCTTAGATTGTAAACTCCTTGAGAGCAGGGACTGTCTTTTGTCTTTTTTTTTTTTTTTGTATCCCCTGTGCTTAGCACTGTGCCTGGCACATAGTAGGCACTTGATAAATGTTGGTGGATTAATTTTTTAAAATCTACATATAGGGAGATGGAACCACAAGAATCTGGGAATCAAAATACAGGCAAGATTTTACAGTTATTCTAAGTATCAGTGCCCTGAAGAGTAGAAGGTAATCTTTAGGAACAATCTTCCAGACCCCAGCCCAACAGAAAACTCAATAAGCAGTCATGCCACATGTGGACATGAACTTGATGGGACTAGTGCTATGCAGGAATTAAAGCTAAATTAGGAGCTCAATCCCCTTGGAGATCAAGCTGGTGCAGGAGGTTTATGCCCCTGCATTATTGGGAGAAGTGTTTGTACATTTGTTCTTGCTATATCTGTGTAGCATACATCCCTTTGTAAAAATAACTTAATTTTAAATGATTAAATGGGATTGAGTTACTAGTCACTGGCCCTAACAAATGGGGAGCTCACAGCCAGTGGAGGCTGGAACTCATGGCAGAGAATAACCGTACCCTTCCTCAAAGGACTCTTAGAACCCTGAAGGACAATGTAACCCTCTTAGTCCTGAAAGAGTGGGGTCAGAGCATTCAGGTTACATCAGCAAATCTACCGCATTGTGTTTCATCAACATCAAATCTTGGATAGCTTTTTAGAGAACTCTTCAGAGGTTTTTTTGTATTTCCTTTTTGAATACCTTCTCTGCAGTGCCTTGTAGAGTCTCCTAAAAAGTTGATGTGGCACGGCTTGCAGTCAAATCTGGTAATTCACATTATTCAATACTCCCAACTACATAGTGGAATGACTTCACACAGAAGCATGATTTTTACAAAGTTCTAACAGATTATATCACCTACCTCACTGCTTGCAAAACTGGCCTTCCCTGACACAAACACAATAGGAAGAGAAAAACTCAAGCCTCCCTTCTCAGAGGCAAAACCTGGTCTCTTGCAGGGTTTCTTGAACATGTGAGGATCTCTCTCAGGAATGGGGCACTTTGGATTGATTGGAATTCAGTCCCTCAATCTGAAGATAAAAGACCAAATTGTCCTGGCTGAATAACTTCTGTGATCCTCTCAGAGCATTAGCTCACCCTCGTGGGGTCTGGACAAAATTTTCCAAGTGTCTTTAGATTTTGTCTCAGATCTCAGGTGTTCCTCCGTGTCCCAGAGTAACCAAAATTTCTTTAGGGGCACCTGTATATAACTAATCCTTTCAAAGTTTAGGCAAATTTCTACTAAGTCCCTATGCTAAAGGTATCTCCAAATGCCCCAAACTATAATAGTCTCTTTCTTCCAATTAGGACAGTTTTCCTGACAACATGTACTGATTCAGCCAACCATATTTTCTTCATTAATATCAACTGGTGCAAAAATAACTTTGGATCAAAGTCAGGCTGCATAGTAGAAAAAACATTAAGTGTCTAGTAAGAGATTCCCATATGGGGTACAGGCTCTCCCTAGACACCCCAGCACCCCAGATTGTGTCCCAGTCAGAAGAGTACACAAGACTCATTGTTTTCCTTGCATCCCTGAAGGCTAGGAAGGTGACTTTGAGGCAGTTGAGCCTCTCGCTTCATTCTTGATGAGCACAGAGAGGCACATCCCAGCCTGCTCCTGATAAAATCTACTTTATATCCCAGATATCTGATTATCCTTTAAACTGGACTGTTCACCTCCTTTTGACTTTGAGGCAGAGGACATAAACACATGAACCATTTCAGGTTCCAGAGACCCAGTAACATGCCATCATTATCCTTTCTCTAGTCACGTAGACCCTGTTGTCAAAAGGATATATAAAGCCCAGAATCCATCTCCTCTAGGAAGCAGTGCTCCACCTGCACACTGTCTCCCCAGCCATTTCAACATGAATTCCAAATTAATAAATTTCTCTTTTTATTTTGAAGCTAAGTTTTGGAGTCTTGCGTTCTTGCAAAGGGTAACCTTTCATGAACTTTGGAGTTTTTTTTACCGTAAAGCTTTCCCGCAATAGTTGTGGGTTTGAACTCTGCTCCATTTATTTTTTTTAAAAAACCCTTACCTTCCACCTTCGAGCTCCAAGGCAGAAGAGTGGTAAGGGTAGGCAATGGGGGTCAAGTGACTTGCCCAGGATCACACAGCTGGGAAGTGTCTGAGGCCAGATTTGAACCTAGGACATCCCCTCTCTAGGCCTGGCTCTCAATCCCCTGAGCTACCCAGCTGCTCCCTCTGCTCTACTTTTTAATTAGGCAGCCTGGTAGCACAGTAGATAGAGCATTGGACCTAGACTTAGGAAGGCCCAAGTTCAAATCCAGCCTGAGACACTTAGCTGTGTGACTCTGAGCGAGTCTCTCTGTTTCCTCACCTGTAAAATGGGAGATAATGACACCCCAAATTTGTTGCTAGGATAAAATGAGGTAATTTTTAGAAAAGTACTTTGCAATCCCTAAAGTGCTATATAAATATGAGCTATTATGGCTAGTTATTATTTATTATAGGTACAAACTTGATAAAATGGCTTAATTCTATGAGCCTCGGTAACTTCATATATAAAGTAAGTAGCTCATTCTAGACCAGTGATTCCCAAAGTGGGCACCACCGCCCCCTGGTGGGTGCTGCATTATTTAGGAAACTGACCTAATCCTAGGAAGCCAAGCAACCTAGGCAAGTGGTGGGTCAGAGCCCAAATTCCCGTATGGTGTAATATAGAGAGTGGGGGTCATATAGTTTTTTCTAGCTTTGGCTGAGTTCTAAATCAGTTAGGGTTTTGGAATCTTGAGGAAAAGTCAGTTGATTAGGGTCTCCCGTGGAGGAAGGTTGTCTGATCAGCCGAGCTGCCTCATTACCTAGCTGTAGTATTGAAATTTAGCCTAGCTTTGATATATTTATTTAAGAAATTATTAGTTTGGATAAACCCTTTATATCTTCCTTCCCTAAAATTATTTCCTACCTTCCCTCCCTTACCTTATATGTCTGTGGAGTTAATAAGGAGAGTAATTAGAGAGGAGTTTGAAATCTGTGTAGGGTTAATTGTTATTTGACAGTATTAGATATAAAGAAACTAGTCAGTCATCTTTTATTCCCTTTACTTATCAATAGTATTTTGTAAGTTGAGTTAAAGGCTGGTCCTTACTTAGACTCCATCTCTGATTCCCTTCCCCCACCTGAGGTTCTGGAGACAATTGTTAGGGCTTTCCTTTGAACCACTTTCCTGACACATCAACCTTTAAAGATAATAAACCCTTTTGTTGTTTCAACAGACTTATTAGTATAATTGGTCAGTTAGTTATATAAGAGAGGGAAGAAGAGGGAAAGAACCAACATACTCTGGGCTTGAAGGGAAGCCGGGGTATCCATCTTGGAGGAAGGTGTAACTTCAAAACAAGTCCCTTCTTGTGAAATTAACTAAGCCTGTTGTTAATTTCAAGTATAGTCTATTTCCCTCTGCCAGTGTTTGAGTCTAAGTCCCAATCTGTAAAGCCTGCTGTTTTGTCTGTTTAGTTTAATTTCTCCTCTCCCTGAAGATCTCTGTTTCCCTTCTGTGTTATACTCCTGACTTCAGCCCTATTATATTCTGAATCTCCTTAATCCCAGCCTACCTGTAACCTAGATTACTCACTTAGCAAGTCTCTGACAATCTCCTTTCAAATTCCCTTATCCCCCACACCTTTCCTCAAATTATCCCCATAACAATGGACAACAAAGGGACATAGCTAACTTTATTTTTTTTTTATTTTTTTTTTAACCCTTAACTTCTTGGTGGAAGAGTGGTAAGGGTGGGCAATGGGGGTCAAGTGACTTGCCCAGGGTCACACAGCTGGGAAGTGTCTGAGGCCAGATTTGAACCTAGGACCTCCCTGTCTCTAGGCCTGGCTCTCAATCCACTGAGCTACCCAGCTGCCCCATAGCTAACTTTAGATGAGTGTTTAAGTACAAACAAATAGGTCAGGATGGAATGAAAGGTAAATATATAGTTAACTAAGAATGAGTATTTAGTTATATCTGAAAAGTAAATATCCCCTGAGTGATCTGAGTGTTATCTATTTGTTTCTACCTGTGTTTGTGATGAGTGTTTTCTTAACAAATAAGAACCTGGATAGCCTTGTATCTTGTAAACCTATATTGTTAGACCCAAATTTTCTGGCCCAGATTGGGTTGTGGCACTGACAATGCAATATGCAAGAAGAGGCTCATTTATTTACTAGCAATAATGCTAGGGTCAGTAGGCAGAGAGGCATACCTGACTGACCCCTTGTATTTCTTAGCCAAGGGTTTTTATAGGGTTTCTGGATAAGGGGGTCTGGGAACAATCATGTTCAGACGTCATCAAGGGGAGATGTTAAGGTCAGGGGGTCAGGAAGCATCTGTAACTTATCTCAGGAGGAGATAAGGAAGACAGTGCTGGGAAACATTTTGGGGCTGGGGGTTTCAGGCCCTTCAATATAAGCTGTATTGTAATGTCAGTCTGGTACAGCTTCCATTAGGGAAGGTTGTTGCAGCTGGTAGATTTCTTTTTTCTTTTCTTTTTTTAATCAATAAATAATGGTTCCAATTATTTAAATTCTGGGTGTCTGGACTCATGTTATGAAGTATCCCACTTCAATTGCTCATGGTTGGACCATGCTGATATAATAAAAATGACAAAACTACCTAAATTAATGTATTTACTCGGTGCCATACCAATTGAACTACCAAAGAGTTACTTTATATAGCTAGGGGGAAAAATAAGAGAATTAATCTGGAGGAATGAATGGTTAAGAATCTTAAGGGTTATAATGTGTCAACATGGAATCTAGAAACCCCAAACTTGTAGCCTAGTAAGATCTGATGAACCCCAAGTTTTAGAACTAGCTTGTAAGTTGGAGACCCCAGAGCTTGTCCTTGTTCCCTGTTCCCTTGAGAACCCACCCTGAAGGGAATCTCAGGCTAGCAATTTCAGACTGAATAATGGACCCTAAGGTAAATGACAATCCCAGTTAGGAGAGGCTAAGCAAATGCTAAAGTACTCTTTTGGTCTTAAGTAGTCTTCCCTATTGTATTAGAGACCCTTTCCCAAGAAAGACCCACACCTGGGCAGGACCATCCTTTTAGTATCTATTATAGGTAGCTCATTCCCTTACACCCTAGCCTCTGGCTATGATTCCTTTCCCAAGCCTGATTGTAAATCCCATCCTTACCAGTATAATGCCAATCATCTTTCCCAGCCCCTGGATCTTCCCAAATGGTATATAAGTTCCCCAATTTCCTTTGTTCCTTGGAGCTCTCATCTAGCTCGGTGTCACTCCCAGGGGGTCAGGGAGCAGAGCAAAGCAGAGGTCACTCTGAATAAGGCGCAGCTCTGTTTAGAGGCCTAATCAGCCCTGCTCCCCCTTTCCCTTGATTAAAGAGTGGCTTTATGACTATTTAATAGTTCTGTATTTTTTTTCCAAGTTAACAGTATTAAATAAACAGTATTGGAGTTACCTTGTTTAATATATCAACCTTGAAAAACACAGAGTGTTCAGCCCAGTTCTGATTTCCCAAATCAGGAGGCACATCAGATAATGTAGAAGCAAGAGGTACTGTTTTATTGCAAGCTCAAGCTTGGATCCCACAGCCTATAAGGCAAATAGAACATCTGAAAGAGGGAACTGGCCAGCTTATATACAGTTTGAGTTCCAGGAACTGGGGGGGTTGGAGGGGGAGCTGGATGTTAACATATGCTTCCTATCATCCATTCATCAGATGTTACCCGGTCGGGGGTTTTCTTGCCATTCATTAGGTGTTGCTGTTTTTATCAGCTCTTATACTAGGTTGGCTTCCCAGGCCTAACAAGAGCCACTAAAGTAATTAGAAAGAACAAGTCTTTAATCAGGACAAGAGAGACAGTGCTCTAATGGCCACTACACAGAGACAAAGTTCTGGGACTCTAGGAACACTGTCTCTGGGAAAATGCACCTCAAAGGGAATTTTCTAATGAACTGAAGAATTTGGGGTCTTACATACATTTTGGGGAATAAAAGAAGGAAAGACCATTTATTGTTTGGGAGGCTAAGGAAAGATGCTTGTCCTAGAACAGTGATGGCAAACCTATGACACGTGTGTCACCAGTGACATGTGTAGCCATTTTCTATGACACGTGGCTGCATACAGAGAAGTATGGGGCCACATGCTGAGGATGAAACATTTGCTGTAGTGTAGTGTAGACACTCTGTGCACTATAGATGACAATTCTACCTATATTAATTTACCTATTTTGGTTTTTTAAATACAGTTGTATATTACAATTATACATTTTTGTTATTTAAACTATAAATACGGCGAAATTATGGTTGTTTTTTTTTTTCTGGAAGTGACACACCACCACAGTTATGCTTGGTTTTTTGGTGAGTTTTGAGACACCAAGCTCAAAAGGTTGCCCATCACTGGTCTAGAAACAATGGGAGAAACTTCTAAAACAAAAAGAATACTTAAGGTTTGAATATCTCTATCACTCTTATGCAAGGTGCTCAAAGGATGCTTAATGGTCCATTGTTCAATATAAGACTAGGGGTCGGTCTGGAAATTCCCTAAAGGCAAGTTCTCAGGGGACAAAGTTAATTTGGGGGTTCCATAAAACAAGGTTGTAATTTCTCCCTTTTTTGGTCAAAGCGATTGGCCATAGACCATAATGAAAGGACAAAGGGCAGTGTACCCAGGAGAGTCTGACCCTCTATTGCTAATGGTAGAAAGGAGACAGGGGGCCTAAGCATGGACAGTTGACATCTGGGGACACTTCTCACATGCAGAGATGCATGGACAGTTAGCCAGAAAAGGTTAGTGGGGTACCTGGGAGAGTCCTAAATACAAAGAATAGAGAATTTACAAAGATTTAAAAAAAAAAAAGCTACTTAAAACTTGACAACATCACCACTCCAATTCAGAGTGCTCAGTGGGTGCTTGATGAACTATTGTTTAGTCTGGGACCAGGGTCAGTCAGGGAATTTTCCTGAAGGCAAGTTCCCATGAGAAAAAGGTAAATTCAGGGTTTCATAAAACTGGGCTGTCATTAAAAAAAAAAACCTCTAAATAGTTGAGGTTAATGGTTTCAACACAATCTCTTTCTCTCCTTTATGTATATGGAAATAATTGTGTTTGTTGATGTTTTATTAAATTCCTTTTTAAAAAGTGAGTTTCCTTTCACTCTGGGTTCCTCTTCCTTCTGTCTGGCAGCTCTGTGGCAATGGAAAGAAAGAGAGATTATAGCCCTTTCCACAAAGCTCACCATCAACTTCTGGAACCTCCATGACTATCTTTTTCCAATCAGAAAGGAGTACCTTTCCATTCTCTTCTAAGATGGGTAACTCCTCCCCTATCCCAAACAGCTTTCATTAGTCACTGAAATACAATAAATACCCCTGCACCTGGGCCCCTTAGCAACTGCAGGCCTCTAGCTCTGTGCTCATTTGTTCCAAATGGTTTCTGTTTTGGAACTTATTGTTGTGAACTTAAACTCTTGAAAACCACATTTTAATATAAAACTTAACTGGTTTTTAAATAGATGGTTTCATCTCTGAGGTGACTATAATTTCTTTGTTTTTAAAAAAAGCCCTTTAGGAACTGTCGGAAAGAAAATGGATTCTAAAATTTCCAGAAACTCGATGCTTAATGAGATGCAAAGTACTTCTATGCCAACTTGAGTTTCAATAACTCAAGAATGGAGGGAGATGAAAACATTAGGGAAATCCAGTGGCCAGGGAAACTCTAGAGCACAAAGAGGTTATCTCTGGGGGTTTACATAGGTCTGGGGAAATTTCTCCGTTATAATTGGCAGGGAGAGGGGCAGCTGGGTAGCTCAGTGGATTGAGAGCCAAGCCTAGAGAGGGGAGGTCCTAGGTTCAAATCTGGCCTCAGACATTTTCCAGCTGTGTGACCCTGGGCAAGTCACTTGACCTCCATTGCCTAGCCCTTACCAGTCTTCTGCCTTGGAGCCAATACACAGTATTGACTCCAAGATGGAAGGTAAGGGTTTAAAAAAAAAGAAATTGAGGATCAGAAAGGTTAAATAAATGTTAGACCTTGGTTTCTAACTTGAGACCAATGCTCTTTTCCTGACACTGACTGCCTCTCTTAACCTACTTGGGCTTTAATTTGCTTATCTGGAGGTGGAGTTGAAGGAGTGTTTGACCAGGTGATCTCTTTTACCTCCTTCAGCTCTAAATCCTGTGATCCTAAGAGCTCTCTGAATCCCAGTGTTCTCATCAGGAAAATAGGGACTCTGATACACTGTCTACCTTACAGGGCCGGATTCAGGAGACCTTGGGCTATGTTTTAGCTCTGACACTTTTTGTGACCCTGGGAAAGTTGTGCTTCTCTGGACCTCAGTTTTCCTATGTGTAAAATAGGAATATTAATACTTTTACTGCCTACTAGTTAGAACAATTAGGAAGAAAATTTTGAGGAAGATAAAAAGGAACAGCGAGTGACAAGAAGCCAAACATCTTTCATTCCCTTTTTCTGGTTCTGTAAAGTGTATGAAAAGATTAAGCTGTGAAAGGAAGAAATTGGCATGGGGGATAGAGCACAAGGATTGGAGTATGGTATGAGAGAAGAAAGACCACCTATGCAAGAGAATCTTGAACTTGGCGTTAGTGTGCCAAAAGCTCTTTTATTTCATCTTCAGGAGAATGTTACAGCCAGCAAGCAAGTACAAATATGGGAGCAGATAACCTCCTTTTACCCCCAAAACTCAGGCAAAACTAAGCAGGGAAATTCCTTTTCTCCCTTACACCCTCTGGACTCCCAACCCCCAAAATCAGACCTTGATGATTACCCTCCTTTGATTGTCCCATTGATTTGAGATGGACAAAGAGACACACCTCATTCATCTGTCCTCAGTCAGGAGAACCACCCCATACCTTCAGGCAAATCTTCCCACTCCTTGCTTCAGTGTATACCACTCTAGTGTCATGGCTTCCCTGTTTTAAAGAGTATAAAAATCCCAGAATTGATGTCCTCTGGGGGGACAGCATTTCCACCCATGCTGTCCTCCCAAGGAGAAGTTCTCCACCCAAGCTGTTCCACCTAGGGGGCAGGCTTCCACCTATGCTGCCCTCCGGGCCAGATTCAACATTACCTTCCAAATGAATAAATTTTTCTTTTTATTTTTAAGCTAAGTTTCAGCATCTTGCATCTTGCATTCTTGCAAAAGGTACCCTTCCCAAACCCCTGGAGTTCATCTCTGCACCCCACAACACTAGTCCCTGACCCAAAGATGGTCCCTCCCCTAGAGTTTACTTTTGGCTGGTTTCTTAAAAGTTACCATATTATCTTGAAAGCTAGCTAATCTGAATGTGTGCAGTTTAAAAACCCATTTATCCCAATTATTCAAGCTGGTTTTAACCAATCAAAATAAGGACTATTTCAAGCCTATCTATCGGAAATGGGGCTTGGGCTGGGAACAAGAAACTTAACTTTGGCTCCATCTTGGTGATTCATTGAGAGGAGTCCACCCTCTTCATCTTTCACAGATGAGGAAGTGAATAAGCATTTATAGAGTATCTACTATATGCTAGCCACCGTGTTAAGCACTTTTCACAAATTTTATATCCTCAGATCCTCATGACAATACTGTGAAGTCACAGTGGAGGAGCCTGAGACAAGCAGAAGCTAAATGACGTGTTTGGGTCATGCAGCTAGTGTCTGAGGATAGATTTGAATTCAGATCTTCCTGAAGCCAGACCTGTCACTCTCTCCACTGGACCACCAACTGCCTCAGGAAGACCCAAGTTCAAATCTAGCCTCAGGCACCAGCCCTGTGCTGGGGAAGTCCCTTATCTTCTGTTTCCCAAACTAAAAAGGGGTAATAATAGTACCTATCTCACCAGGACCTTATGATAACCAAATGAGATAATACTTGTAAAGAACTTAGCATAGTGCTATGTTGGTGAACCCATGGCACATGTGCTCCTATGTTCTGGAGGGGGCTGCTCCCTTCTCCCTATCCCTGGAACTTGAGGACATTTTTCACATGCCCTGTCTCTCTGCCCAGCAGCCTAATGCAAGCGCGTCCTTCCTCCCCTGGCTAGGGTGATAGGGGGGGCTCACAGGCAGTTTGAGGCAGGCGATCTCTAAAAGTTTCACCAACAGTAGCATGGTGCCACAATAGTAATGCTTATTGCCTTCCCCTCCCTTTCTCCCTATTCCTTTTTTTTTTTTTTTTTGTCTCAGCAAGGTATATGAAAGGATTAAACTCTGATAGAAAGTGGCAGGAGGTAGGGAGAGGGCAGAGAAGAGATTGATTTGTTTCTTTTGAAAGCTCCTATGCCAGTGATCAAACACTTGCTATCTTCTGTTAGTCACTACATCTTTTTTATTAAATGCTAACTATATGCCAGTGCTAAGTGCTAGGAATACAGAGAAAGACAAAAAGCAACACCTGATCTTAAGGAGCTCACAACAAAAGTATAAAATGCATTTATTAAGCATTTACTGTGTGCCAGGTTTTTCGCTAAATGCTAGCAACACAGTGATAAAGAAATAGTTAAGGATTCGTTGATAAGTACTGTTGCTCATCAGACTTACCAACATAGAAACAAGTAAAAATAATTTTATTTTATGCTCAGAGCATAGATCTACGTGATACAAAAAGCTACATGAAATGGCTTTTGGTTACATAGGAAGGATGGATACAATATAATTTTACAGACGGCAGAAGGAGAAGTTAAAGATTTTGCATGTTAAAGGGTAGTGGAAGTGGAAAATCTACAGCAGGTAAAATGACATTGGAATATATAGGTCAGGAGACACTGGAATATAGCTGGAATTTTCGGACTAAATATTAACACCAGACCTATAGCTAGTAAAAAAAAATCCCAAGCTCATTGCAAGAAGATGCAGGAGCAACTATGAGCTGACAGAAATCCAAAGTCTCCTCATCTTTCTTATCACCTAAGCTGTCTTTATCAGATTATCTGGAGATGTTGGATAGCTTTCAACACTTTTTATGTTAGTTATTATTAATAAATCTTCTTAAATATAATACTTAGAATATTGTATGTTAATTTTAATCTTTACATTTATGGCAACCACGAAGGTGTAGAATTCTAAAAAATTTTTAAGTCTTTGAGAAAATAGAGAATTCTCAAATATTTTAAGATAGATTTTCAGTTAAGTTAGTCAGTTTGCCTGGTTTCCACCCACCTGCCTGCTTTCGAGCCAGCCTGCACTCCTGCCAAGATTCAGTCTGAGTGGTATCCGTCCAGCCTGCAGCCTCTGTTTGCCGCAGCTAGACCCCTCATGAGAGCCTGTCATTCCAAGCCACTTTTTTTTTCCACAGAGGGTGACATATAAAAATCCTTCCACCCCAATTCCTTCCCCACCCTATGTGGGTTTTCCAGCCTGTCCTAGCAATTTTTAGCAGGGAGAACATAGTGTGGAATAGAAAAAACATTATTCAGCCCCAACCCCTTCTAGTTTCTAAGCAGAATTCTTAAGCTGACCCTGGGCTCCTGACTGAGAGAAACTTGCATCTCAGGATTTTTTCACAGAAAGGGGAATCCTCTGCCATTTTTGTTTGTTTGTTTGTTTGTTTTGAGGACAAAAAGCCAAAATCAATGGATTTGAAGACAGAGATTTGGGGTATAAGCCAGATTGATATTCTTTCCTTTTTCCTCCTCACCAAGGGGTAGCCAATCCTTCATAGCAAATACATATTGTTCTCCCTCAAAGTTTTGCCCTTCTTTGTGTTTACTCTATAAAATCCATTCAACCTTTTTTTTTTTTTTTTTTTGAGGAAAAATGCTTTTACAAAGAACAGTTTGAATTGCTTGAGCTAACTAGTACATATTGGCTCTGCTTGATTTTTTTACTGGCAGCTTGTATATACATTGCATATTTCCCATTTTGTTTATTTTCCCTCAAGAATATGCAACAGGCTAGGCTGTTTAAATTAGAGACCAAACTGAAATATTTTGACAAAGTTTTGGAAGTCTTAAATACTCTCAACATGCAGAATGGAGATTCTGCCTAGCGATTATATCAGAAACTTCGGAGCTCTAACAAATGAAACTTCAATAGATGATAAATACAGGGGGAGGGGAAGGAACCTTAAAAGAGATCTGTAAGTTCATTGATGTTAACCTTTTGAGTTTATTCTCCTCAAAATATAGTAAAAAAAAGTCTCTTGTAACATGGCTATTTGAATTGGAAAGGACTTTTGAATTCAATGTCATGCTTATTCTATTTGCTGATTGTTTTAAGGTTTATTTTTTTAAGCCCACTCCTAGGAACTGATCATAAATGTCCCAGTCAGATATTCCTATGTGTTTAATCTCCTCCGGACTCTTTCATTACTCATCAAGGCAATTGAGGTGCTAGGGAAATATTATTGGTCAAACAAGTATGTGCAATATCAATTAAGGTCCATACAAACAACAGATTTCTTACCCTGACATCTTGAATTTAGCTGGCTCCCTCATGAAGTTATTTGCTTCTGGGAAATATTTTTCCTCGGAAATGTGTTGTCCAAAGTATCTGTTTTTCACCACTGTTTACAAGGTGTCCATTTCAGGTCATTTAACCTCAGAGTTAGCACTGCTAAGTCAACGTCCTAGTACAGTGTTGGCAAATCTTTTAGCGATCGTGTGCCCAAACTGTACCTTCAAGCCACCTGTGAGCCCCTCATGTTACCCCAGACAAGGGAGGGAGGAAGTGCTTGCATTGGGTATTGGGAAGAGGGGAGGAACATGTGAAAAATGTCCTCAGGTGCTATGGAAGGGAGGGGAGAGTAGTCCCCTCTGGCATGCAGGGGCACATGTGCCATGGGTTCACCAACATAGTCCTAGTTTTTAATTGGAGTGTCAATCAATAGTATTTGGAATAGGCTTTGTTTCTAAGGTGGTTTTGGAGAGGTTTTCCTACCAATAGATCCATTTCTCAGGTTCCAAGTCACTTGCAAAGGTATCCTGGGGAATGCTGCTTAAATGTTCTAGTGACAAGATTTAGTGTGATTTAGTAGAGCCTGCTGAAATCTAATCATGTTTTTGTGATGAAAACCATTGAAACTTTATGGAATTAACTCTATAAATAGCAGGATGAATGACAGATTAGGCTATGTATAGCTCATCTGAAAATTTAGAAAGATTATATACTATTTATTCTTTCCATCTTTACTTAAACTGTATACATAATATGGATAATGTTATCCAGAGGTTAGAGGTAGAGTCGACCTTTGTAAAATAAGTTCTTCCATCTCTTGATACTATTAGAGACTTTAAATAGAAAAAATCAATCTCCCACTTAAGAAAAGCTCATAAAATAAGATATAAAATGGATTTTTAAAATAATTTAAAACTCAAGTTAAAAAGTTAGCTATAATTGCTTCTTGGCCTTTTGTCTAAGATAAAGTGTAAAAAGTTAGGTATAATATTAAAACCCATTCTTTATGAGTAATTTTCAAGTGTTGTCCTAATTTGAAAACTATTATTTTAATCAAGCAGACTATATACAGCAAACTTCAATTTTAAAAAATTACATCTATTTAACCATTTTGCATATAGTGAAATGCTATGTATAACTGATCCATTTAATGTGTGATTGAGAAGAAACAAAAAAATTGAGAACCATCTTTCTCCAGCTAACTGCTTTGAGACAGCAGTAGATTGAAAGCCAAGCTCAAAAATGGGAAGTCTTGGGTTCAAATCTGGATTCAGGAACTTCTGAGCTATGTGACCCTGGGCAAGTCACTTAAACCCCATTGCCTGAAGCTTGCTGCTGTTCTGCCTTAGAACCAATATATCGTATTGATTCTAAGACAGAAGATAAAGGTTAAAAAAAAAAATTGTGTGATTTGAGAAGGAGTTCTTATTTCTAGGCATTCTGAGGGCCACAATTATTTCCCTTCAGTTTTCCAAATGTGTGTACATATAATGTATGTACTTCTAGATATAGTAGTGTAAAAGCTTCTTGACATTTAAAAAACAATTTTATATACGAGAGCCTTAATCCAACTTGAGACTTTATAAATAAGCACAAAAAACATACCCCAAAATTGTTACTAAAACATATCCAAAAGTTTGTCACAAAAATATATCTGAAATCTATATATTTAGATATTTTTATAGACAGGTGCCTATGAATATTCAATTGGACTTGAAAGAAGTCCAATAGTTCATATTATCTTCAGGATAAAGTTTTTTTATTTTATTTAATTGATTAATTAAGAAAAATTTTCCATGGTTACATGATTCATGTCCTTTCCCTCCCTTCTTTCCACCCCTCTCCTGTAGCCAACCAGCAATTCCACTGGGTTTTACATGTGTCATTGATCAAGACCCATTTCCATATTATTAATATTTGCATTAGGATGATTGCTTAGAGTCTACATCTCCAATCATATCCCCATTGACCCATGCAATCGAGCAGTTGTTTTTCTTCTGTGTTTCTATTCCCACAGTTCTTTCTCTGGATGTTGAAGAAAAAACATTCGAGATTGATGATATAAAGTCAGTCTGGGAGGTTAGTTCTGAGGCCTTTGTTGATTAAGCCTCAACTACTCTCTTGACTAGGCCAGTACATACAACTAGTTTGGAGAGCAAGGGTTTCTATAAAAATAAATTTGTATAAAATAAGTGTAAAAAGATAATAAACAAGATTTCTCTGTTAAACCAAGATTTCTAAGCTTTCCCAAGCCCTCTAATTGACTTCACAGTCCAACCTTCTGTTCTTTCAAAATTACACTCTCTCTTTTCCAACTAACTATGAAAACCCAAATAAAACTGCTATCTGACTAACCTACCACTGAAACTTATCACTTATTAGTTTGTAACTGCCTCCAAACAGATTGCCCCTGGTAGGCCTAAAAATATCTGAGCCTACCAGTTTCCTGGCAATGAGAGGAATCTCAAATTGCCAGCAAAGCAAAGATTATTTTTACTTACTACCTTCTTTTTGATGATTTCTGAAGACAGGTACTAGAAAATCTTTAGGATGTTTCAAATCTCTCTCTCAGACCAAAGTTGCTCTGGGAAAAAAGTCCAAGCTAAATTTTAAAACCAGCTTAAGATATTGCTACCACAAGGATCTTCCTAGGATTCAGCTTTCTTTTTTGTTCTTGAATTCTTCTCAGTGGAAAATAAATCAGGGTTTCTAGTCTGTTTAGCTTAAGGAAACACATAGCCAGAGCCACCAGCAAACAGTCCAGTCACAACTAGTGCCACAGCCAAACTGTTTTTCCAGACAGCCAGTGTTCTTAACTGCCAAACAGAATTATGCCCACATGCCTTCCATTCCAAACCTTCTTTGCACCCTCCAATCTGTTTGAGGAACTAAGAGTTTGCAAAACTCCTTTTGCAACCCATTTATTTATTAGTCTTAATCATCTTACTTCTAAATCTACTACTACAATGTGAATCTTTCTTCTAGGTCCCTCAGAATTGTCCTGGGTCATTGCATTGCTGCTAGTAGAGAAGTCCATTGCATTCGATTATACCAGTGTATCAGTCTCTGTGTACAATGTTAATGTTTTCCTGGTTCTGCTACTTTTGCTTTGCATCAGTTCCTGGAGATTGTTTCAGTTCTCATGGAATTCCTCCAGTTTGTTATTCTTTTAGTACAATAGTAATCCACAGGATAAAGTTTTAAATAGATCATTTAGGACCATCATTACTTGGCTCTTTTTATTGTTTTTCACTAGTATAATAGTAGAAGTTTAAAAGTTATTAATATAATTATAGCTATCACAAATCCTTTAAGTGTATTCTTTTTGCGCAATGAAATATTTGAAAGCCAATCATACAGTGGAAGCAATCTAATTTTGTTATTTTCCCAAAAGTGAAGTTTACTATTACATTAAAAAATGAAATTTTTACATCTTTATCACATCATATCTTGCCTGATCCCTCCTTTGAATATATATATTCAAAATGTGCATGTATGTATATATATGCATATTCAATATGTGTGTATACATATATATCGAATATATATTATCCTCAACCAAATTGAATATATATTTATTTATCTTTTATTTATATCTTTTATATTATATATTTTTTCATATATATGTTCAACCTCGTTGAAGATAATTAACAGACCTTAAGCCTATTGTTGAATTAGGGGAATGTTTACCCAAGTATGTGAAGACTTTTCCCAGTCGAATGAATGGATGAGAATAATTTGTTTCAATGGAAAAAAAAGGAATGCCTTCAAAAGGCAAAGGACTTCCATTGGACTTTGATGATTCTGGAAGAGAGAGTAAGGCTCATTTAAGCCTCATTTAAGTCTGATTCATGTGTAAGTCAAGACATCACCTCATAATATCATTGGTTTTCTTTAAAACAAAGAATGAGGGAGCAACTGGGAAGCTCAGTGGATTGAAAGCCAGGCTTAGAGACGGGAGGTCCTAGGTTCAAATCTGGCCTCAGACACTTCCCAGCTGTGTGACCTTGGGCAAGTCACTTAACCCCCATTGCCTAGTTCTTATCAGTCTTCTGCCTATTATGTATTGGCTCCAAGATGGAAGGTAAGGATTTAAAAAACAAAAACAATAACAACAACAACAAAAACAAAGAATGAACACACACATATAATCCTATTCCTCCTTTGAGGGCATATGCTATCCTTATATCATCCAGAAAAGATGTGATATTAAATGGGCCTAATCTTAAAAATGAACATATGGCTATTAAACCAAATGAGCAAGAAAATAGCCAGTGTAAGGACTTCTTTTTCCTAGTTACCCAGATTAGGTAGTGATAATTATAAATACAAAAGAGCAAAATCAAGGAAATAGAGTCTCTAATATTTGTACTGTTCACTATTTTGGCATTTTTAGGCAAACTATTTGCCTCATATGATATTGGAAATTTGGGGGTCTAAATATTGAGATCCATGATATAAACTTCCTGTGGATGTTTAGGGGACCTGAAAACTACATTTCCCATGATTCCTTTTATGTAATACAGGTGGCAGGAAGTGTGATTACGTAGACAGAGGTATAAAGACTCAGAACTTGATTGGGACATCCTCTTTCCTAGGAAGCAGCCAGGGGGAAAGCATTGTGAAGCATTTGAATTAGATCTTATCAGGCATGTGGCTTAATTACCAATATGGATTACAATAAAACCCTAATATTTTTAAATATATCCTTCTATATCTATATTTGTAACACTCGCAAATGTGGCTTATTTGTATTTTTAAAATTTTTAAAATTTTAAATAAATTTAAATAAAAATTTTAAAATTTGGATTTTAATGAAAATAGAATCAAATTTAATGAAAATATAATAAGATGCTATTTAATGAAAATATAATAAGATGCTAATGTCAGGGTAACTGGGTGGCTCAGTGGATTGAGAGCCAGGACTAGAGACAGGAGGTCCTGGGTTTAAATCTGGCCTCAGACACTTCCCAGCTGTGTGACCCTGGGCAAGTCATTTAACCCCCATTGCCTAGCCCTTACCACTCTTCTGCTTTGGAACCAATACATAGTATTGACTCCACGAGGGAAGATAAGGGTTTAAAAAAAAGATAGCTAATAAGGTTAGCTTTTTACTATTGTTCTAAGCAGCAATATTAAATAATTTTATATAAGATTTTAGATTTTATTTTTCCCCACTTACATATAAGAACAATTTTAACATTCATTTAAAAAGATTTTTGAGTTCTAAATTCCCTTCTTCCTCCCCTCCTTCACTCACTAGCTTCCACGCCTACCACTTCCATGAAACAATCTGATATAGTTTATATGTGCAAACATGTAAAATGTTTTTTTTGTTTTAGTCATTTTGTGGAAGAGAATATCAAATAATTTAAAGACCAGTAAAACCTTTCAGTCAGGCCTGAAAACTGGATGCCTGTTTTGGATAATAGCTTGGACTAGTCTTTTATATGTGCATGAGCAAAAGTCCAAAAAATCATCTGTTCCTTTGGGAATTTGGTTGTAAATTTCTCATAGATTCTTTTCAGCATGGAAACTGTTCTGAGAACCTGCTTATTGCAGCAGGGATTTCAGAAGGCCTAGATCACTGTAGTCTACTTCAAATCCCTAAAATATGATGAACTGATTAAATGGACTAGGGGAAATGGGTTGCTCTTCCTTTGTAAGGCCTGCTTATGGAAGGGGATTGTGCCCACCTGCTCCTTTTCAATGCCTTGGTTCCTATCTCTACCCCACAACCCCACCATGCCCTTGGTGAACAGATAACCTCTCCCTGTTGGCCTCAGCTCTGTAGATTAGTGTCCCAGACCCCCTGGACACCCCTTTTGCTCCTGCTTATTTAGCAAAACTCAAACTAAGGTGTCAATGGTCCCAGAACATTTGATTCTTTAGAACCGCCTTGGTCATTGATGGAATCATTTCAACCAATAGGGAGAAATGAGAACCTTATTTGTAGAGAATCTTTCCCAGAGTGTTAAAACAAAGAATTCAAAAGGGCTGGGAAAGTCATTTAACCCCAGTTCCCTAGCCCTTACAACTCTACTGTCTAAGAACAGATATTTAGTATTGATTCTAATACAAAAAGTAAGGGTTTTAAAAAAAACTCAAAAGATAGATAATGAATAAATTGGTCTTGCCTCTTTCCCAGAAATTAACCTCCTTTGCCTGAGGATTGAACTTAAAGAGAACAATAGTCTTTTTTAAAATAATATTTTATTTTCCACCAATTACATGTAATAGCAATTTTTAACATTAACAACACAAACTTAACAAAAAATTAACATATATATATATTTAAACCCTTACCTTCTGTTGTGGAGTCAATACACAAGGCAGAAGAGTGGTAAGGGTAGGCAATGGGGGTCAAGTGACTTCCTCAGGGTCACACAGCTGGGAAGTGTCTGAGGGCAGATTTGAACCTAGAACCTCCCTGTCTCTAGGCCTGGCTTTCAATCCACTGAGCTACCCAGCTGCCCCCAATTTACATATTCTTAACATTCATGTAAAAAGATTTTGAGTTCCAATCTCTCTCCTTTCTTCCCAAACTCCCTCCCTCACTCCATCCTACCCCTACCCGTCCTTGAAATTGTAAGCAATCTGAGAAATATTTGAGTAATCATGTAAACATTTTTTCTGTATTAGTCATTTTTGTGTAAGAGATTTCAAATTAGAAGAAGGGGAAGGAGGAGGAGATGAAGGGAAAAAAAGAAGAGGAAGAAGGAGAAGGAGAAGGAGGAGGAGAAGGGGGAAAAGAAGAAGGAGAACGAGAAGAAGAAGAAGAAAAAGAAGGAGGAGGAGGAGGAGGAATAGGAAGAGAAAGAGCAGAAGGAAGAGGAAGAGGAGGAGGAGAAGGAGAAGGAGAAGAAGAAGGAGAAAAAGGAGGAGGGGGAGGAAGAGAAAGAGGAGAAGGAAGAGGAAGAGGATAAGGAAGAGGAAGAGGAGGAGGAGGAGGAAAAGGAAGAGGAGGAGAAGGAGAAAAAGGAGGAAAAGGAGAAGAAGAACAAGAAGAACAAGAAGAAGAATTATTTGTCACAATTTGTTCAGCTGTGTGAAGTAAAATTATATGGGGGACCTCCATCCCAGCTTTAATCCCAAGAACCCCAGTGGATAAATGTATGAATTAGTCATGTGTCTGATGCTGACATCCTGGCACAGACCTGGCACGATGGTGTCCCAGAAGCCAAATGACATCACATATGAAGAGCCATTGGCCAATTGCAAGATCTAGAAAGATTTGGGGGAGAGGCTGAGAGAGGGAGGTTTGAAAAACCAGCAAAGTAAGGGACTTAGTTTCCTGAGCTTTGCTTCTATACCTGTCTCTGAGCTAGGACTTATCTCTGAGCTTTTAATCTTATCTCTTGATCTTTGGCAAGTAATGGCATTTAGAGAACCTCACTAGCTGCAATAGGGAACATGAATTTTACCTTAAGTTAGAAAAGCTGGAAACCATTATGTTTGTTTTTCTTTATCTTTAATTATAAATATAAATAAATGCTTGTTTTTCTAGTAATAAGCCTTCAAGATTAATTTTTATTTATAATACCGCCATGTCCCAATTAATGGACTCCTCAATTTCCAATTTTTTGTTACCATGTTTTTGTGAATTGTTATGCAGTTTTAGAGTCCTTTAGGTATAGTTCTGAATTGCTCTACAGAACAGTTGTATCAGATCACAACTCCACCAACAATGTATCAGTGCTTCAATTTTCCTGTTTCCCCTCTAACATTTATCATTTTCCTTTTCTGTCATACTGGCCAATCTGATAGATGTGGCGTGGTGCCTCAGAGCTGTTTTAATTTGCATTTCTCTAATCAAGAGTGATCTAGAGAATTTTTTCATATGACTATAGATTACTTTGATTTCTTAATCTGAAAATTGCCTGTTCATAATTTTGGTCATTTGCTAATTGGAGAATGACTTATATTTTTACAAAGTTGACTTAGTTCTTTATAAATCTGTGAAATTAGACCTTTATCAGAGATATTTGCTGAATATGTGAACTCAGTGTCAGAATGTCAAAGTATCTTTTGTTGCTTTATCCAGAGAATGGGGCACTCATTGGCCCCTGTTATAGCCAGCAAGAAGTCCAAGTTATGGGTGCAGACAGCTCCCTTTTATCCTGGTCCCTATGTCGAAAATAGTCCCTCCCCTTGTTTATTATTGGCTTGTTTAAGATTGAGAGTTACAATCTTATCTTGAAAGCTAGCTAATAGGAATATGAAATTTAGAAAACCAATTATCCTAATTATTCAATCAGGTTAACTAATCAAAACAAGGATTGTTTCAGTCTTATCTATCTGCATATCCTAGAGCCTTTTATGGAGATAGCTCATCAGTTTGAGGTGGTTTTGAGGAAAAGCAACTTAGGATCTACACTTAGATGACATGACTTGATTTCTTCCTACTTCAGCTCCATTTTGCATGTTTGTGAGGTGTTTAAGGTCTTATAGGTTCCTATTCCTCATGAGAATATCTCTTAAATTCTTTAGAGACTGATGTCAGTTTCATTTAAGAACTGAGCATTTTTAGTTACTCAAAGGGAAACAGAGAAGAAAAGGAGAGTTTTGTGTTAAAAAAAAAATCCCCTTCAGGATATTACAATGTTTTCAAACTACATTTTCTAGAATATTTAATGCATGTGGCAATTTGTTTTCTGAAACCTTCAGATGGACCCGTATGCCAGACTGAATAATAAACCCTTTAAGTACCTTCAATCACCCAAGCAAGAACTCAGCTAAAGATAATCAAAACCTTAATTACTTCTGTTGTACTTGGAAAAAAAACCCTACACAGAACTATTAAGTAGTTAGCAAAATCACATATTTAATTAAGGAGAGGGGTTCAGTACTTCTCTCAAGGCCTCCACATAGAGTTGCATGCTCCAAACCCACCCAGCACCCCAAGACTCAGGCCACTCTGGCTATCATTGATCCCTGGAAGTGCCAATCATGCTAGATTGACAGCTCCAAAGAATAAAAGAATTTGGGGAACTTAAATACCCTTTAAAGGAACTGAGGACAGGAAAATATAGTTGATTATCTTGACAATGACTACAAAAGATGAGGAGACCTAAACAAGTTTATCAGGGAGAAGTGGATGCTTTACAATGGACACAAAAGGGAAAGATCCAGCCTAGGGCTGGGCTACCTTGGAAAAAGGAGAAACTACAGGGACAAAAAGGGTACTTGGCACCTGATTGAATTAGCTAGCTCTACCTAAACTATTTTAAGATCTATTGTTAGTCTGAGGCTCTGAGGTTGGGCTTTCCTTCCAGGAGAAATTCTCATGTGACAAGGCCAACACTGCTCCAAACTTGGGGTTCTCAAAATCTCAAGATTGGGTTTCAAGATTCCAAGTTGACACTTGTCTGGATAACCCTAGCTTCTGGCTATTGAATCTAGGCCTCTTCCAGACACTTTAGACTATGGCTAGTGCTTTGTCCCCAAGCCAGTGGCAGGGCCTACTCTTCCTCCTCTCCAAAAATCTATATAAGCACCTTTTGCTTTCTTTAGTCCATTGGAAACTCCCAGAAATGGGGTCATCCTAGAGTAGTTGACTCTGTGTGGTATCTGTGATCAAAGTCTCCATTGTCCCAATTACAGACTTGTTCTAATATAACTATTCTTGTAGTTATGTGTTATTTTTTCAGGTTGACCCAAGGTAAACATTTTCTTTCAGTTGTTTTCTGCAAAGGGGAAATCTTTTCCTATTATCTCAGTTTCTTCTTTGCACTCCCATCCTGGAGAGAATTTGGAACACAAAAATGAGGAAAAAGTTGCCAGTCTTTTCTTTAAAGTTCTTGAAAGTTATCTCCCACTGAAAGTTTTTAATCAAAGGATCAATTGGAAGTCTCTGTTTTCTGAGAAAGTGAAGTCAGCATCAGAATTGGAGCAGGCAATTATTTTTCAATTTCCAAAGATCATCCCTTGAGTCATAAAGTCAAACTAGGTTTTAAACTGCCTGGGTTCTTTTGAAGGGTATTTTCTTTGAATTATGTGGAAGAAAATGCAAAGGGGTGTCCATAGAAGGGAGTAGATATGACCAGGAATAATTTAGCTTCCAAATCTACAATTTGCCACAAAGCAGACCCAGACCAAAATTTAACTAGACTAAAATGGCCAGAACCTGAGAAATCCCCCAAAGTGACAGCTCCCCATAGAATGGAAGTCTCTGTCAAATTTGTATTACTTCATAAAGAAATATCAGATCATAAGGGAGGCCAAAAGCTATCTCTTTCCACTCAAGTTTTACAGCAGGCCAGACCAGACTGAGATTACTGTACTTAGGAATTTAGACAGGAAGGCTAACCAATTACAAATAGCAATCAGACAAGACAAACAGATTATACAGATAATAATCTGTCTCATTTACTAGGAAGAATAGCAGTTTTATGAAGTGTTAAGTAACATCCCTCAGAATAGAAGTCAAGGCTTCCAGAAATAATTTGACTAACCTCATTTGAGGAAGGATTCTCTATAAACATGTAATTTTCCTTATCAACCAGCCAGTTGTGAATCCTCTGTTTAGTCATTTCAGTCATGTCCAACTCAAAATGACATCATTTGGGATTTTCTTGGCAAAGGTACCAGAGTGGTTTGCCATTTCTTTCTCCAGCTCATTTTACAGATGAGACAACTAAAGCAAACAGGGTTAAGCAACTTGTCCAAGGTCAAATAGCTAGTGTCTAAAGTCAGATTTAAACTCAGGTCTTCCCCATTCCAGGCCTGAAGCTCTATCTGCTATGCCACCTAACTGCCCACTTGAACCCTCTAAATGTAATCTACTACCTGACTTAGTTTCCCAAAGTGTTTGTCTTTCTAGGTTTATCTCCTTAGGGGATGTATTGTAAAAGAGAAAAGGTTTTTTTTGTTAGATATTAATATTTAAAGGTGTGGTCACCAAGAATTAAAATAATATCAATTCTAAAATGATTTTTAGTAATTTATTTACAAAATATAGGAGAGAGTGGAAGTAGAGAGATGAGAAGAGGGTAGAGTAAGAGATCTAACTTAATGAACTAGATTTGTATTCAAGTCTGGGCTTTACTCCAGCAGGGCTCCAGAAGCTTAGCCAGAGAGCTAAAAGTCAATTAAAAAGGGGTTTAGCCACAAGGGCTTCTCCCAATCAAGGGAGCCTCCGGGAGGCTAGTGCCTCCAGGGAGGCTAAGGTAGGCAGCCTTCTTCACTCACCATGTGTAGTTCTAAGGTAGAGATTTAGGAACAGTCTCACCAAGGTCTTAGGCCCAAGGTCTCAGGTCCAGCAAGCGGCGCCTCCAACTTGTCCTCCAACTCCAGGAAACAAATAAGAACTCACTGACAGGAAGTTGTCACTCCCTTTTAAAGAAGCTTCTTTTGTGTCACTTCCTATGCCTTCCTCTTAGTTTACATGTCCAATCACACCAGAAGCTTTGCTTAGGATTGCCCAGGAGGTAGTCACTAGATTTTGATTCATCACTCACTCTAGCACATGTGGGTCACAGACCTCCCAACTTGTGAATTAAGTGGGGATGTTCTTACCTCTGGTGATTAGATTAAGGATTGGCAGGGCAGATTTAATCTCATTATCACAGTATGGGATTGTGATTCTGTTTAAGTTTATTCAACTTTAATGACATTGAAGATGTTGAACTTGGTTTTATGTTTGCCCCTGTCCCTTGGGAACTTGCCTGGAGGGAAGTCTCAGAATCACCTTTGTCTTAGACTGAACAATGAATCAGTAAGCATCCAGTAAGCACCTTGAAGTGGAACGATAGAAATACACAAAACTTTTTTGTCTTCTTAGCTTCTCCTAAGGTACTCCCTAGTACCTCAACCCTCAGGCTTTAGCCCAGTGGTTCTTTTGACATTTCAGAACATACTTTGCTCTGTCTAACATCTATGAGTTTGAGCCCCGCTTCTTTCCCAAGCCTGCTTGTAACCAGTCAATGTTTTTCCCTTCCTTCATTCCCCTGAGTATGTGTATAGGACTTCAAGATCTTCAGTTTATTGGAAAATCCTCTGTGGAGGTACATTTTCCCAGAGACAGTGTTCCCAGAGTCCCAGAGCCTGACTCTGTGGTATCTAGGGATCAGAGCATTGTCTTCCTTGTCCTGATTAAAGGCTTGTTCTTTTTAACTACTTTGGTGATTCTGTGTTTTTTCAAGGTTGACATATTTGGAGGTCCCACCAAGATTCAAAGTTGTTGCTGCCTAAGCCACCTACTAGAGTGACTCCAGACATGTGGTGCCCATAGGAACCCATTGAGTTCCAGTCCAGACTCAACTTAGTAGGTTGGTTGGGTAAGAAAAACTCTCAGACAATGAACTTTTGGGGAGTTTTTGAACTATGGGCAATAATGGCAACTTGTCTGCCCCAGAAAGACCCATGGGGGAGGACTGCTGCTAGAAATGTCCTCAAATTTTGGCCCATTCCTGTAGGTATTTTGACTGTAAGGTGTTTAGACTATAAGTATTTTGACTGTTGCTATTGAGATAATTGACAAAAGTTGCCTCTCACCCTAAGCATTTTTTTGGCCAAAATGGGGTTCAGTTGAGCCTGGAATTACAACCTTCTCATTTATGTATGTATATGAGTGAATCAAGGCAGCTGTAAGGAATTAAATTTTGTGGTTGGACTAAATATATGAGAATTTAAAGATAATGCCATAGTTACCAATTTAAAAATATTATAGCTCAAGTCAAATTGACTTTCAATAGTTTTATTTACAAAGAGGTGGAAAAAATGTAAGTAGAGGAACGTAAAAGAGGGTGCCTATCACCCTAATGTTGCTCTGGCTCCTGGCTCAACCCAGGCAGGCTCATTAACCCCTCAGCCAGAGGACTTGGTGGTGAATTAAACAGGGGTTCAACCCAAGTGGCCACCTCCAAGAAGGGGAGGCCTCTCTGGAACTAATCTGTCCAGAAACCAGGAAAGGAGGATCAGCTTTTCACACTCCCAAGCCGAAGCACCAAAGGAAGAATATCCAGGAGCAGTCTTACCAGAAGTAATCCAAGATCCAGAGTCCCAGGTCCAAGTTGTAGCTTCAAGCTGCAGTCCCAGTCCAAGATCCTCCAACCTGAAAATTCAGGATGAAGACCTCTTGCACAGGAAGTTTATCACCTTTTATAGTCCTTTTTTATATCCCTTCTTAGTGTTAAGTAGGGATATCTAAGTTTTTGGTTGATTAAATTTAAAAGTAGGCAAGGGGAGAGTCAATCTCATCTTCACACAGCTGTGTGTCTCTTCCCACCCTTACATTACTGGAAATAGGAGCTAGGATGGTGTGGTAATAATGAGAGATGAAATAGCAGAGCAAAAGAATCTGTTTGGATGGTTGGCTAAAGCTTTGAATGGAAGTTGAAGCTGGAGAGTTGGAGCCTAAATTATTAAACCCAATGTGTTTAATCTAAGTTTTGGTAATTGCTTTGGACCAATTAAAATGGAGGCAAGTTCCTTATGGTATGAAATACTATAAGATAAGATTTTTTTTATAATGGTTGTAATTTTGTTTTTGAAAATACTTCTCATAGAAGCTTGAGAAATTAAGTTCTGGATTTGTTCTGGGTTTTGTTTATATTGTATTTCTAATGTATTTCTTAGATGAAGATTTCTCTATAATAACCTTAAAAACTTACACAATTAAAATGTTAGCCAATGATGTCAGAAGTTGTACTAACCATTGTTTCCCACCAAAGCTGAAAGTACAGAAACTTGTGATCTGGAGAGCAGAATCTCCAATAGGAGCCAAAGGAAAGATCCAGGATTTATAACTTTATATTTTAGTGTTTTCCTTTATAGTGTTTGGCATGGTGAATGTGGAAAATATTGTATATCGATAGCAGTGAATTTTTTAAAATGATACCAGCAATGAGATACATTTTTATTCTAGGTATTGAGTGGACAGGGTCATGAATAGGGGATCCCACCACTGTATCACAAACTTGGAGTTGAAGAGTCAAAAGTAGAAGACAGTAGTTTATTCTTTTGCAAAAGGAAAACCCCCAGTTTTGGATGCTTAAGGAATGTCAAAGTATTGAATTAGAAGCCCAAATTTATAAAATCTTCTAATCATACAAACCTCCCTCACCTCACCTCTCTCCTCCCATCCTTTGTTTGGTAGATAACAGATAACTTTGACACCTCCAAAAGATAAGGGAGTTGCTGGGTTGTGAATTAGTCTCCAGAAGAAACTACTCAATCCCTGAAGGTCTTTGACATTTAAAGTGGACAGGCCAAAGGTTTTGTTTTTAGAGAAGGGAGGATTCTTATTCTAAAAGGTCTAAAGGAAAATACTAACATCTATGAAATATTGTGGTGCAGACAAAAAAGCTTAAAGAAATACACAGACTCTGACAAGAGTCTAATTACTCAAATATACAAGGAATTAAATCAATTGTATAAAAAATCAAGCCATTCCCCAATTGATAAATGGGCAAGGGACATGAATAGGCAATTTTCAGATAAAGAAATCAAAACTATCAATAAGCACCTGAGAAAGTGTTCTAAATCTCTAATAATTAGAGAAATGCAAACCAAAACAACTCTGAGATATCACCTCACACCTAGCAGATTGGCTAAAATGATAGAAGGGGAGAGTAATGAATGTTGGAGGGGATGAGGCCAAATTGGGACATTAATGCATTGCTGGTGGAGTTGTGAACTGATCCAATCATTCTGGAAGGCAATTTGGAACTATGCTCAAAGGGCTATAAAAGAATGCCTGCCCTTTGATCCAGCCATACCATTGCTGGGTTTGTACCCCAAAGAAATCATAGATAAACAGACTTGTATGAAAATATTTATAGCTGCGTTTTTGTGGTGGCAAAAAACTGGAAAATGAGGGTATGCCCTTCAATTGGGGAATGGCTGAACAAATTGTGGTATATGTTGGTGATGGAATACTATTGTGCTCAAACGAATAATAAACTGGAGGAATTCCATGTGAACTGGAACGACCTCCAGGAATTGATGCAGAGTGAAAGGAACAGAGCCAGAAGAACATTGTACACAGAGACTAATACACTGTGGTAAAATAGAATGTAATGGACTTCTGTACTAGCAGCAATGCAATGACCCAGGACAAATCCGAGGGACTTATGGTAAAGAACACTACCCACATTCAGAGGAAGTACTGTGGGAGTAGAAACACAGAAGAAAAACAACTGCTTGAACACATGGGTTGAGGCGGACATGATTGGGGATGTAGACTCGAAACTACCACACCAATGCAACTATCAATAATATGGAAATAGGTCTTGATCAATGACACATGTTAAAACCAGTGGAAATGTGCACCGGCTATGGGGGTGTGTGTGTGTGGGGGTGGGGTGAAGGGGAAAGTAAGAGCATGAATCATGTAACCATGTTAACTTTTCTAAAAAATAAATATTATTAAATGTTAAAAAAAAAGAAATACACAGATTTTATCCTACTCAGTATTAACTCTTTTGATTTGAATGCTATAATTTCACATTTTTGCTGGACTTATTCTGTCTAGAGAGCATAAGACTTTTCTGATTAACATGCATATGTTCTGGAGTATAAGAAAGTTAATTTGAGTTTGGTAAACTGTGACCTGGTTATTGCAAATGGAGAAGAAATATTTGGGAAAATATTTTGAGATTCATAGTAAAAGACCCTGAGAGGTTTAATTGAATAGCCCAAGTTTCTCTTCAAAGCTGGTTTCTGCCTTAGACCAAAAAAAGAAATGTTTAGGGCATAACTGATACAAATGCAATCTTTTCTAGGAGTCACAGGTGAGAGTGGAATAAAAAGGGCAGAAATGGGGATGTACAGCCATTGTAATTTAAATACTCTATTCTGATTTAAAGACAGTCTTAAACTTTTCCTTAATATTCCTGGTAAGTCTTTGTGTTTTCTGGAAATCCTTTTGGATTCTGCTTTTTTGAGAAAAAAAGGCCATGCACTACAGCCTAATTTTTGGAGTTTTTAATGTAAATTTCTAGAATGTAACCATTATATAGAAAAAAATTTTTATTTTTAAAGATTATTAAACCCTGATGGCTGCCTTTTTGTGGTGGAATGCCTTTATATTTTCCTCTTTAAGTCTGGGAGATCCATTCTATTCAGCCTCTACTTTTGAGTATTGTCTCTGATAGAGGAATGAGGCTACTGTACAGACAGTTGTTGGAAAGTATTTTCCCACCTGGGAATTCCCCAGTGACATCCTGTGCCTACCACCCCAGTCCTCGAATATGATAAAAGTTACTAAAATCTATTAATGTTAATTTTCTAGATTTCTTGTTCATCTTTTTGTTCTATTGCAGAGAACTCATTCAGAATCCTTGAAGCCCTCACTATTATCCCAGACATTTCCTAGGGAGCTAAAACCTAGACAAGGTTTTTCTACAGGAGTTCATCTAAGTCTTCTCTATAAACCTTACAGCCAAAATGGGAAGGACTTCACCAAGTCTCAGAAGACTACTGAACTGTGTTAAGTATCTCTTTCATTGCCTTTTAGATTTTTCCCTAAACCAGCTACAGAAGTTGGGATTATTATTTTTCCTCTGGGAATTCTAATGGTATTTACCCTGAGTGTCCCTTTTTAAGATTCCTAATTACTTTAACATGAGAACTAGAAGTATAGTTTTCATATCTAGCTAAAACAGGAAAGTTTCAACTCAGTTGTTATGAGGTTAATATAATATCTGTTAATTTGAAGATTTAAAACAAAATTTTCAGAGTGCTTTTCTAAGTTTGCATAAAATATTATATGTTCAGAATGTAATTAATCCTCCATCTGATATCAGAAGAGTTTAGAAGAGAATAATGGAGCCTGATGATTTTTATGGATATAATTGTTAGCAACAGGAAATAGTTATATTTAACCCTAAACATGATTGAAGAGAACTGCCATTTGAGGTTAAATTATATGGGAATGTAATTGGAAGGAATGCTATAGAAAAAACTGGTTGGTGTTGCATGCAATCCTATAGATGTCTTCTGGTAACTGCAGGTATAGTTGTGAATCATGGGAAGGCTGAGAGGATGCTTAGCTGGATTCCCTAGAAAGAAATTTCAGTTCTATATTTGGCAGGTTTTGAGTGTGGCCGTCCATCATTGCCAACTTACGCCTGGCATTCATACTCCAAATTAGGAGAGCACTTCTCCCTTATTTTAGTTATGTCTCTCTTTTCTCCTGTTATGGCAAGTGTTTTATAATCATGAAAGGTAAAAAGTCTTAAGACTGGCAAAAACTAAAATATATAGGAATGGAAGAGGCAGGTACACATAATTTTTGCCACTCAAACAATCAAGCAGATGAATCCTGAGTTTTAATTATCAGTAGGAAAGAATGACTTATGATCTTGTTACCCCAGATAGAAATCCATTTACTGGGATGTGTTTTAATGTTTTTTAATTTAAATTTAATGTGTTTTAATTTAATACACACATATATAAAGAATGCACATTCTTGGCACAGATTCAGGTTTCCCCCTAGACACCCCAAAATTCCAGGTCAAAGGTATGCAAGGAATTCCTTTTTTTTGCATTCTTGCAGTGCAGACCTAAGGAAGGTGACTTTGAACAACATAAACTTCTGAGAAAGACCCTTTGGCCTTTCTTTTAGCTTTTTGATGAGCATAGATATGCACCTCCCAGTTTGCTTCTGATAAGCATCTGTTGTATCTCAGACATCTAATTGTCCCCTGAATTGCATAGCTCACTCCTTTGACAGGAGTAGGGAAGACACTGCCTCCTAGAAGCGAAGAGGGTTTTTGGATTCTTATACCCTTTTGACTACAGGGGCTATGTGACCAGAGATGGGTTGATGGGGTGGTGAGCTACTATGTTACCAGGGATGGGGTGATGGAGTAATGTGTTGTGTCTCAGAGACAAAGGAAAAGACAACTCAATAATTTGACTTGCATTCAACTTAAGACATTTTTCTGTTTTTAAGATAATCATTGGAACCTGTCATCCTCGAAGGAACAATCCTTCCCAAGCCTGGGGTTTAATCTCAACTCTCCTACAACATCCTGAAAGTTAAAGGAATATGAGTGAAATGTCTAATCCATTTGAGCATGGTTCTGATTGTGAAATAAACAGTTAAAGTGAATTAAAAGATGTTGTTTTAGATCCTCAGCATCTCAATCTTCTAAAGGGGAAAGTGAGAATGTTGAATTTAAGGAGATTGAGAAGTATTTTAATTTTTTAAATTTAATTTTAAGAATTTTTGAATTTTAATTTTAAGTTGGTTTTGAAACTGAAAGCAACATGCAAGAATTATTGATATTATTTTGGGTTTATAATAGGATACTCAATTAGAATTTTATTCGGTATTAGCTGGTATTTTTATTTTTTTTCCACAAATGGTGAGTGGAGTCATTTCCAGGTTTATAAACTTTGATAAACCTGTGATGTGGATTTTAATTTTTTTGCTTTTATATTTTTATAGTTAGTATCTTTTTAATGTTGCTTTTACTATACAATTACTTTGGTATATGGTAAGGCAACCTGTATTTTCTGAGCAAGTATAGCTTGGTATAAATGAATTTTAATAGAAATAATAAAATATTGCTAAAAGCTAGCTAATAAGATTACTTTTAATATTATTCAGTGTCAAGTCATTTTTAAGGACTAATAACATTTCAATCAGGCCAAAATTACTTACTGTCTGTTGTGGATTGTATAGTTTGAAAATCTTGAATCTCTAAAAATTCATTACCCAAACTTCCTTTCTGTATTACCCACAATTCCTTTTCCTTTCTGTTTACGTGTGTCTTTTGTGTGATTGTATATAAGTTTTGGGTAACACCCCTCTAGCTCTCTCTTCCACCGTGAATTGAGCGGTGACCCATCTTTGTTGCCCTACCTTTCTCTTCCACGTTAAGTGAGTGGGGAACATTCCTTGTGTTCTCTAGCTCTCTAGTTAAATATTAATACATCTCTACAAATATTATACTTGAGAGATATTGAATATTAAATTTAAAATCCACAGGATGATAGCATAATTTAGTCCTATATATAATTTTGAGCAAATATCCAGAGTCAATCAATTCCTATTGGAGAATTTGGTTATAGATTTCTCATGTTTCCTTTTCTAGCATTGAAACTGGTCCAAGAATCTGTCCATGCAAAAGGGACTTCTACAAAAGAAGGACCCTGAAACCTACATCAGAATCCATAGGACTTGACAGATATGAAAGACTTTGGGAAATGGGGTAGTTTTTATTGTGAATATTTTGCCAGAGGAAGAGTACTTGTCTTCTGACTAGCTGGCTAACTATCCCCATTGCAGATGGGGAGTGCCCCCTGTATTAAGTAACTAACTCAGGGACTGGATTAGATGATTTAAATGGGGTGTCAACTGAAAGAATGAAGAGTACCTGGAAGAATAAAATGACCAATTAGATTGAATAAATAATAACTGGGATAATAAATAACAGTCAGTGGGTCCTTTAGGTGTCAGTCAGGGTATTTGGAAAGGAACTTACAGTAGAGTATATATTTTAAAGATTTAATAAACACTGGGATGGGGAGTGAAGGGAATGGGTCAATTAAACTTAAGTTTCTAAGGGTCTCCACCTAAAAGTCCAAGAGGGAGAAATCTACTCTAATCAGTTACAATCTACCAATTACCTTAACTCCAACCAAATGCAGGGACTGGATTGGGGAGCAGGTTCAGCTGTATAGGATGGGGTTTCTCGCATGTGAATTCAAGATAGATTATCTTCCAAGCTGTTTCACTGGAGTCTGCTATTAAATCCAAATTAAGGAGAGGGAGTGAAGATTTGTTCCACCACTGGGCCTCAATCTCAACTCAACCTTCCTCCTTCACTGAATGTCTTGATTGTAGATGATCTCTGGTTCAATCAGGATCCACACCAAAGGGAAAATAGCTTTCTGAATCGAGGGATTTAATGAGAGTCCAATTCTCTTCATCCAGTGAAAACAGAATATCCCCGAGTTCTGGAATCTGTCTGCCAATCAGTCTGTTCTCTGCTAAGCTAAAAATCCTGTATTTCCTATAATTATCACCCCAGATGCCAATTGTCCAAATTTATGGCCCTTGCCTCCTACCTTTAGTAACATAGGGTCAAACTCTCTTGGACACATACCCTTCTGTCCTTTTGTGTAATCAGTGGAGGAATCACTCTGACCAACATGGGGAAGTGTTGGACTTGGCTTTATGGAAACCCCAAGTTTACTCCTGTCCCTTAGGATCTTGCCTTGAGGGAAATCCCAGACTGACCTTTGTTTTAGGCTGAACAGTGGACCATTAGGCATCCATTAAGCACTCTGAATAGGAGTGATAGAGATACTAAAACCTCAAGTATCTTTTTTGTCTTCTTAGCCTCTCTTAGGCCACTGCTTGTACCCCAGCCTTAGCTACAACCTCTTTTCCAAGTCTCCATGTAACCAGTCAGTCTGTATTTCCTTTCCTTCATTCCCCAGAGTGTATATAGGACCCCAAATTCTTCAGTTCATTGGAAACAATCCCTTTTTGAGGTGCATTTTCTCAGGGACAATATTCCTTGAGACAAGAGCTTGTCTCTGTATGGTATCTTGGGCATGACTCTGTGTGGTGGCTGATAGAGCATTGTCTCCCTTGTCCTGATTAAAGACTTGTTCTTTGTAATTACTTTAGTGGTTCTGTGTTTTTCAAGGTTGACATTTTTCATGGTCATCATTTTTGATATAGAAAATGTCTCAAGATAACTGTTGGTAGGTACTACTGCCAATCATATGATAGGCCTGGGAAGAAGAGCTGACAAAAACAGCAACACCTAATGAATGGTAGGAAAAAACCCCAACCGGTAACATCTGCTAAATGACGGGAAGACCCCCGACCAGTAACATCTGGTGAATGGATGATAGGAAGCATGTGTTAGCATCCAGCCCCCTGCAGTTCCTGGAACTCACACTGTATATAAGCTGGTTAGACCTCTCATTCCCTGTTCCATTTTTGCCTTGGAGGCTATGGGACCCAAGCTCTAGCTTGTAATAAAGCAGAGCACCTCTTGCTCTTATATTATCTGGTGTGCCTCCTGATTTGGGAAATCAGAACTGGGCTGAACACATAATTATCAATAAGCAGAAACTTGTAAAAACCATTTTATTATATACTCTAAGTATAGGCCCATGGCATACAAAAACCAGTGGGCTTTGAGCAATGGTCTTAAGCTACTTTATATAGGCTTTAGATATATGGGCAAGATAAATATAATATAATTTTATAAAGGACAGAAAAGAAAGGAAAAGTTTTACACATCAAAGAATAAATAGTAGAAAGGGAATATATTATATAATATATATTAGGTAAAATAATAAATACATAATAAATATATTATATTAGGTAAAATAATAAACTGATCAGTAAACACCAGGGATATTGCTGGACTTTTCAGAATAACCATTAATACCAGAGCTATAGCTAGTTAAGTGACATGCTTGTATTAAGTAAATAGAGATTATCAAACCCCATCAGAAATTCTCTTTTCACTGACAAATAAACACTGACTTCAGGTAAAGTTTGATGTCTTAGTTAAATTTTACAGGTTCTAGCTAGTTATGGGACCTAGTAGGAATTCTTTTATCACAATAGAAAAGGAGTTTGTATTCCAATAGGAGGAGACAAAAATGATGTATATACAAGATATATACAGGATAAATGAATGAATGAAAAAATAATTTATTAAGTGCGTACTATGTACAGAGAAGTGTGCTAAAAACTGTTGATACAAATAGAAAGGCAAGAAAGTCTCTGTTGTCAAGGAGTTCACATTCTAATGGGGGACATAACTTAAATGGGAAGTAATTTTTATGGGATGGAATTAATATCAAGGAGGACTAGGAAAGTCCTTCTTTCCTTGGAAGAATAAAGGACTGACAGCTATAGGAGCAGAGTGGTAGAAAGAGCGCTGAATTAATCATGAGAGGATCTGAGATTGAATCCTTACTCAGAGACCTGCTAATTATGTGACCTTGTGTCAGTTACTTCTCTTTTACGAATATTGCTTTCCTGATACAAATTGAGAGTACAGGACTAGATGGACCTTTGGGTCCCTTTCAGATCTAAATCCTATGACTATTTTTGATAGTACTGACTTTGAACGGAAGTCAAACTAAGAAGGTTCTGAATGATTACCACACTTTCAGTCTGAATAAGCTTCTTGCTATTACTGTTGGGCACCAGATGCTGGCTCTGGGTTCGTAATGTTCCGAATGCTGGGTCTGAGGCTAGGTGGGGGGCCATGCAGAACCTCCATTTATTAAGACAACGAGGCAAGCTTTTATAATAAGAGAGTTATTATTATTAGATCCATACGTCAAGATATATGAATACTGGGAGACATCTGTCAGCAAGATGATACAAAGATTTTTTGTTTATGGAGGGTTAGAACAAGAAATCTAAAACATTCCCAAAGACATAAAAAAACAAACAAACAAACATCTCTAGAGGCTTACAAAAACACTCCAGACGGAGCTTTGAACATGTCCCAAATAAGACACTTGCAGCTTACGTTAAATGAGGCCTTAGCCTTGGAGAGAATCCAGAAGCATCATCTTCCATGAGAATTATTTGTAGCTCCTTTCTCCCTGGGTCAGACCCCAACATTTATTCATGGCTCTTTTCTCACTGGGTCAGACACTAACGTACATGCATGCTTGTTCTGCTGAGAATAATATATTCAAATATTCTTTGCTTCTTCTTCAATCACTAGTGTCTTTCTCTCATTCAGTTTGACTCCAATCCAGTGGGGATTGGAAGACTCTGGAAGACAGTGGGTTGACACATGCTACCCATTTCTTCATAGAGAGGTGATATATGTAAGATGCTGAATGACACATGTGTCTCTGGGAACATTTTAGAGTGCCACTTTGGAGAAATGGGGCAAGAACAAGGATACTGGAGCACCTAGGGTCAATCAGGCCCTACTTATGTACCATAGACCATGAGGAATCATGATTGTGTGAACACAATCTGAGATTTAATCCGATTCTTGCCTCGATAGGTGAGCCAGAGACAAAATTAAAGAAATTTCCCCTTTGCCATTTCTTTATAAGCTTTTATTTGGGAGTACTCAAGATCTTTCCTCATCTATATGGAAGATCAGGGTGGGATAAAGTCATCAAAAAAAGAAAAGATGATGACTATCTCTACTATGAAAATAGAATGGACAATATTTTTTACTAATTACTTGGTTGAGTTCCATTTCTATCCAAGGACTGATGAAATAACTTGGAAAATAAAGGTGACCATACCAGATACAGAAGAGGCTCCATCTCAGGTTTATGGTATCAGTGATGCCCAAAGCCACTCAGAGTAGCAGCTCCTGGGACCTCCTGATGAGAGCCAGTTCCATGAACTTTGCCCAGAGCCTGTATTCCCTACCCCCAATAGCCTTTTCCACTATTTCCTTCCTACCAGTATGTTCAAATGACCCAATCCCTACTTGCTAGTAATCAAATGACCTCAATCTCCACTTTCTGTCAATTCCCCTTTCATGGAAATCCCCTTCTCAAGGCCATCCCTGTTACCCCAGAACTACATAAAAAACCATTTTGAGCACCCCTCAGAGAACTAGTTAAGCAATAGGTTTCCTGCTGCACCTGCAAGCTCCTTTATTGGATTGATGACTGATTCCTGTTGCCCTTTTAAAAAATTCTTATCAGATGGTGACAGAAGTGGGATTGAATCTAAGATTTCTATGAAGCCTGGCCCAGACTCAGTATTGAGGAGTAAAGTGTACCTTCTAGAGTCCATTGAGCACCTCCTTCTCCTTGCTGCAGTGGTTTTGACTAGATAAGTGGAGTCTTGTTTTCAATCCTTGGACTCCCAGTATTTTCTTCAGTTGCAATCCCCCTTCCCACTTTGTTGAGTAAAGGTCCAGACTGTAGCAGTAGGGACCCTGAGCATCAGTTTGGTTAAAGGTACCTCTGTGTCCCACTCAGGAAAGGGAGTTGTGAAAGGGAATTCTTGGTTCTCTTTGAGTTCACACTTGTGCAAAGGGAATCCTTTGTTCTCTTTGCCTAGTTGGAGATAACACTTTGGTTGGCAATAACTTTGAATCAATACAAGCTTGAACTAGGTGGGAGAAGCTTGAAAACCACTTAGTGAATTCACATCTTATTTGATGCTAGGTGAGAAGCCAGTACGATACTTGGAGATCTCCATCCTTTCCCCTCAAACTCAAACAGCCATTTAGTCTGATCACTGCCCATTTTATTGGTTTCTGCAGAAATTTGCCTAACTAGCTAACCTAAACCTACCTAACAACCTTTAACTCAAAGAAGATAACCAAGAGCCTGGAAACTTTGGGCAGAGACTTCCCTTTCCTTTCGGTAGGACTTTATCCTGGCCCCTTTTCCTCAGGAGAACACCAAGACCACGGAGGCCCCCAAAGAAGACTCTATAAGTGTTAAAATTAATGGTTTGGCTACATTTATGAAAATGACAAATCTTTTATTTATAAAAAGATGTGGAAAGAGTGAAAGTAGAGAAATACAAAAGGGTAGAAAAGACATTAACCTATCTAACTAAATATTGTTCCAGTTCAGGACTTGTTAACCTTCAATCAGAATTAAACTATCTCCAGAAGACAGGAAGAGAAAACCATCTCTCCACTCACCCAAGTTCCCTCCTGGAAGCTATCAAAGTCCATGACATTTAGCATGACTTGTCACCAGTTATGACACCAGCACAGCAGATGTCAGAAAGATGGATGTTCTACTCAGTTTCCCCTATGTGACTCTTTTCTCACTAACATTCCCTTTTACTGAAAATATTGTAATCAATATCCTTACACAACCCTAGGGAAATACAGAAAAACAATACAGGCTAATAGCAGAGCCCCCCCCCCCCACGGACCCCCTATAACTCCTAGGAAATTCCCACTCTTACATACAGTAATATAGAAATTCCCCTAGAAATTACTTCACAACAAACCAGCATATAGAGTTAATGTTAAAGATTTTAAATCTCTAACTCAGATTCCTATACACAAGTGCCTGCAAGAACAGGCCAGAACAGTCTCCAAGTTTTCCCCCTTCCAGATCCAATTTGGTACAATAATTTAATATAAAAGAACAATGAATGAAATATGAAGAAATTGTCTCCCCATGAAAAGGCCTGTACTTTCTCGCCACTGTGGCCCAAAAGATACATCAAACACACCTAACACATTGTCTCCAAAGATAAGATGTGTGGTGGGAATAGAATTCATGCCAACATTGATAATCTTGAGAAAAATGATATAAAAATTAAAATCAGCAGATGGCACTTCAGATCAGCCACTGCAAACCTACTGGGTCTCTGGCTCCTCTCACTCCATTTTTGCTCAATTTTCCCACCCCCAAGGGGAACAGGTCTGCTGGTAATTCCCCTTTTAGCCCCCCCAGCACCCTCCAAGAGGCAGGTAAAGACAATGTCTGGGGCCAAAGATGACTCCTGAGGCCAACTTTCTTCTTTGAGCTGACCTTCTTCTTGAAGCCAACTTCCTTCTTGGAGTGACTCTCTTTTTGGAGTTCACTCTCTCCTAGCCTTCTTCACCAGACTGCCTGCTCAGGGATCTTCATGGCTTTTATGGTGGTTTCCTGTCCCTGCCCCTTTTCATGGAGGCCATTCACAGTTTCCAAATTGTCTGAGTTGTCACTTTTGGATTCACACCTTTCTGAGTATGTGAACTCTTAAAAGGGTTGCAGCACATTACATGTGCCACAATGTGGGGAGCAACACCTGTAAATTTCGCACAAATTGGTCAAAACTCACTTCAGATGAGCCCAAATCCACTTGGGTACAGTGGGGGAGTTTTGATTAGGACAAATTGAATTACTTTAGGACTAAATTAAGTGACCCTGGTGGAAAGACCAAGTTCCTTGAATGGGACTATTGTAAAATTTAAATTAATATCCAATAACTCCAAGTATTATATTTTATAAAATGTATTAATAATCACTTGAAGAAGAAGAAATAAAAGGACAAAAGTAAAAGCCTCAGTAAAAACTCACTTTCCCAGCCAAGATCAGGGAAAAAGAGAGGGGTGGGGTCACACACAAACTTTATCTCCAAAACATAAGGACTTACCATGAGAACAAAAGTGGGATGCTGGGAGAGAAGGTCCTGGGGAACAGATTCTAATTACACATTACTTTAATAAATGGCCTTTGGAAGCCACTAAACACAGGACACAGTTGGAATAAGTGTGGGAAGCAATGAAAAACTTAAAACCTCTACTCAGAAACTAGTTGCCCAAATTGAAGGCAAAATTTACACTTTCATCACCCAGGTTCTCTCTCATCTTCCAAAACCCACTAAGTCCAATGTCCCACCCACCCCATCCATTTATCTCCCATTCCCAGGGTTCAATTAAGTACAAACCCTAGTTCTAAACCCTTCCTCACTTGGCTACGGGGGGGGGGGACCCTCTTCCTTTTATAATGATAACCTCCCAGAAAGGGCCAAAAACAAAAGAGGAGTGTGATGGGGATGGTGACACAGATTCATTAGGTGAATCTCCACTAATGAGACCACCATCTCCTATTTTTTCACCCCTTTGAGTCAGTCTGAGCTAGCTAATTTTGCAAAAAGCCTCCCAAATCCTGGAGAGGATCTTGTAGCCTTTGCGAGACAATTTGAAATTCTTTACTTAACTTATAAACCTGGTATCTCTGACCTAGTTCATCTGGCCCAGCTAACTACAGGACATGGGCACTCTGACCACTGGTTTGCATGTGCTAGGATAACTGACCCTACTCTTTACTTAAAGCATGATTGGGAACCTGAGGAACATTTCAAAGTAGCTGGACAAATTGCTGCTGCCCTCTTGGTAGCCAACCCAGTAGCCTTTCCTTGCCCTGTCAACCTCTCCAAGATCTGTTCTATTGTGCAGAGAGTTGTTGAATGGGACTATGGCTACTATAATAGATTTACCAAATGCTATGATGCCAATGTGGACCTGCAGCATAACAGTACTGGGGGTTTCATCAATTTTCACTCTATTTGCCAGAGCGAATTCTCTCTGGAGTAAATACCCTAATCTGATGGAATGTCTTGGATGGGCAACATTTAGATATATGTCTTTGCTCCGGATTATTGCTAGGTATCAAGACTCCATTGAAATTTAAAAGAAAGAAAAGAAACCATGTAAATCAACCAGCTATCCACACCCAGTTGTACTATACCTACAGCAACCCCCTCACCCCAATCAATCCTAAACCCAGGGTCTGCTACTTTTGTAAGAAGCCTGGACACTGGAAGAGTGAGTGTTGTGGGCTTGCTTGCCAGTATGGTAGGCAGGTTCTCAGAGGAGATCTTTCTGTTCTTAGGCTCTTCTTATCTTTACTGAAGGTGCTCCAAGGGCTATGGAATGTTTCCTGTCCACCATCTCATTGTCTCACCACTAGGGGTCATCCCAATGACAATTTATAAACAGCCACTGTCTGTCCTGGTTGACCCTGGGACCTCAATGTCTCCTCCTTGATCTCACCTGTTTGCTCACAGACTCCCACCTACCCACCCAAGTAATGAAATTGTAACCATCTTGGGGATTTCCAATTAACCCTTCTTAGTCTCATTATCTGAGCCACTTGCCTTCAGGTTTGGGAACCTGGAGGGGCAACACCCTTTCCTTCTGGCTCATGTTTCCAATGCATGACTCATAGGACACAATTTTCTCTCCAAATATAGAGCTTCCCTTGATTAACTACCCAAAGGTCAAATCACCCTATTAGTGTCTGGACCTCCTGACCAAGCCTCTTTTCCTGTTCTGTGTATTTCTCTGACATCTAGGCCCCCACCAGACTCTGCCCTGGATGAAGTCCCTTAGTCCCTCTGGGCTACAGACTCCACTGACACTGGGTGAATAGCTAGTGCTCTACCCATTGTCATCTACATTGACCCATCCAAACCTTTACCCTGCATTCCTTAGCTTCCTTTCAGTATGGCTGCCATTCAAGATGCCCAACCAATTATTTCCAACCTTCTCTCCAAGGGTTTTATAACCCCTTGTACTAATTCCTGTAATACCTCAATTTTTCTAGTTTGGAAATCTGGTTGTCATGGATGGAGGCTTCTTCATGACCTAAGGGCAATAAATGCCATCGTAATTCCCTATGCTCCAATCCAACCCCATACATTGCTTAATCTGGTTCCCTCTAATGCCCATTTGTTCACTTGTGTAGTTTTCTGTAGTGCATTCTTTTCATTATCTTCTGATAGCCAATATTTACTTGCTTTCACCTGACAGAGTAGCAATATACCTGGACTATTCCACCTCAGGGTTATACTGAGTCTCTCTCCTTTTTCTCCCAGGTCTTACACCATGACCTGGCAGATTTAACATTTCCAGAGGGCTCCACCTTATTGCAATATGTTGATGACCTACTCTTTTGCTTCCCATCCCTTGACAAGTGTATTATTGACTTTTTTCACCTCTTGAGATCCCTTGCCATCAAGGGACATACAACCTTATGTAGTAAGTTACATTCACCCAACCCAGGGTGAAATTTCTTGGCCATGTTCTCTCCCATGATGGACTTTACTTGGACTCTGACAGACTTAAGGGCATTTTGGCCTTTCCCACTCCACACACCAAATGGCAACTTTGAGCTTTCCTTGGTCTTGCTGGATATTGTCATCTTTGCATCCCAGGGTTTTCTGCCTTGCTCACCCCTTCTATGCTACACTATGGGCCCAAATACCATAATGGCTATACCGCCAAGGCCCTTCACTAAATGCCTTTCAAACACTCAAAGACTCCCTAATGACTCCTCCCAATTTGGGGCTCTTATACTATTCCTCTCTTTTCTTTCTTTTCCTAAGAAAGGAGGGCATGCTTGTGGCATTCTCACACAGAAACATAATGTCCAATTTTGGCCAATTGGATATTATGGTAAATCTCTAGAAGCAGTTGCCAGAGGTCTCTTTGGGTGCCTAAAGGTGGTCATAGCAATAGTAGAACTGGTTGATGGAGTCTCAAAAGTAGTCCTTGATTCTCCTCCAATTGTTTACGTCCCCCATGCTATTGAAACACAGATCAACAACCACCACACCAAACACTTGTCTGCCAGCCAGTTAGGCAACCTTGAAGTTAGTCTATTAAGCAATCCAAACCTTACAATTGGGAGAATTGGAACATTTCTCCCAGAGGGGTCCAGTAACCTACATCAAAACGATCATGACTGCGTTGAGCTTCTAGACCAGTGATAGTGAACCTTTTAGAGACCTTAGAGATCGAGTGCCCAAGCTGCAATGAGAGCAACCCCCACCTCTTATCTCAGAAAGGGAGAGAGAAAGCACTCCCATTGGGCTGCTGGGAAGAGGGATAGGTCATATGAGAAATGTCCTCAGGGACCCATGGAGAGGGGGAAGGAAACACTCCCCTCTGGCATTCTCCAGCATGTTCTTTAGCATGCTTCTAGACTGTTTCCTATTTCCAAGAGCAGATATTCAGGAGACACCACTCAGCAACTCAGACGATGTTTGGTTTATTGATGGATCCTAAGGAATAAAGAGGACAACTTGGTGTTGTGGTTGAATAACCATGGCATCAGAGTTAATTGAAAAGGGCTACTTACCTAATGTCTAATCAACCCAGCAGGCTGAACTTGAAGCACTAGCCCACACATGCAAACTGGCTGAAGACAGGAGAGTGAATTTATATATTCATAACAGATATGCTTTCAGAATGGCACATGACTTTGGAATGTTGTGGAAACACCGAAACTTCCTCAGGTCTAGTACTGGGCCAATTAAAAACAAGGCATGGTCTTCATTAGAGAAATGCAAATTAGAAAAACTCTGTGGCATTACCTTATACCTATAAGATTGTCCAATATGACAGTGAAGGAAAAAAATAAATGTTGGAGGGAATGTGGCCAAATTGGAACATTAATGAATGTTGGTGTAGTTGTGAATTGATTTGACCATTCTGAAGGGTAATTTGGAATTATGCCCAAAGGGCTATAAAATAAGGAATACCTTTTGATCCAACAATACCACTACCAGGTCCATATCCCAAAGAGATTTTTTAAAAATGGGAAAGGACCTGTTTAAACAAAAATATTTCTAGCTGCTCTTTTTGTGGTGGAAAGAATTGGAAACAAGAGATGTTCCTCAATTGGGGAATGGATGAACAAATTGTGGTATAGAATAGTGATGGAATACTATTGTGCTATAAGGAATGATGAACCAGATGATTTCAGAAAGAGCTGATCTAATGTGATCTAATGCAGAGTGAAATAAGCAGAAGCAGGAGAATATTATAAACAGAAGTGCAAAATTGTGGAATGTTGAAATGTGATAGACTTTGCTACTAATACCAATACAATGATCCAGGACAATTCTAAAAACTTATGAAAAAGAATGCTATCCATCTCCAGAGAAAGAACGGTTGGAGTAGAAATGCGGATTACAACATATGATTTATCATTTGACTATTTGGGTATATGACTAGGGGTTTTGGTTTTATAAGATTATTCACCTACAAAAATAAATAATATGGAAATGTGTTTTGCTTGATACCACGTGTATAACCCAGACTGAATTATTTGTCAGCTATGGGAGGGGGGAGAGTGAAGGAAGGGAAACAACATAAATCATATAATTTTGGAAAACTTATGTGGAAATCCATTATTAAAATAAAATGAAGAAAGAAAAAAAGCAAGACATGGGTAGACAGACGTTTGCACTGCCTATTCCTGTCTACTGTAGCAGCTGTAGTCAAGACAGCTGGGTACAGTAAGAACAATACCAAAAAAAGCCAAGGGGGATGTCCTGGCTGATGAAAACACAAAGCACAGACTCTTAAGGGAAAACTCCCTCCCACCCCATTTACAATAACGTCACCACTTATTTTCACCCCAGAAGAAATTAGCCAAGCTCTGTAAGGGTGAAAAAGGGGTTTTATGGGTTCAATATATTAAAAGGTGGTTGCCAGAGGACTGAACTGTTATCAATCCTCAATTAAGAATAATCTCAAGTCAAAATGGACTTTTATGGAAGTTTATTTATATTAGGAAGGTTGAAGATAGGGAAATTGAGAGAGAGAAACTCTGGCCCAGATTAGAGGCCCGGACCAGGTAAGAATTTAGAGGCCCAGCAGAGGGGCACAGAGGTTAATTAAACAAGGCTTCTAGCCACAAGGCCTCCTCCAATAAGAGAGGCAAGAGAGGCCTCCCTGAGGCTAGAGCCTCCAGAAATGCCAAGGGAGAGAGAAAGAGTCAGCCTAACTTACCCACGTGACAGTTCAGAGGGAAGCAGTCAGAGGTCCCACCAGAGTCTCAGCATTCCGGCACTCCTCCATGAACCAGAAGAGGTCCTCACCAGATGCTCTCTTCCGCCAAAGACCTCAGCTGACTGAGGACCTTCTCCTTTTAAAGGAGCCACTTATGCATCACTTCCTATACCTCCCTCCTAATTTGCATGTCAATCACAATAGACAATTCTCATAGACCGCCTGGGGGCGGGTTCGTTGATTCTGATTTGTCCTTCACTCTTGCACATGCAGGTTTATGGACCTCCCAGAATTAGAGGTGCCCTCTCCTTTGGTGATTAAATCTAAAGATGGGCAGTGTCGACTTAATCTAATTATCTTGGCTCAGATGACTATGTTGAAGTCCTCAATACAAAGACTGGTGAGAGAAAATGAATTCTGGGACCCCAAAGCAGGGTCTGGGAGATACCCAACAGATGAATAGTAATCCTGGATCCTCTGGCCTTTCCAATGATGTGACACCTGCATCAGTTCAATCTTTGGGGCCCAGAGATGCTCAAGGCTCTTGCCCAAAAGTACTGATGGGGAAGATTCAGAAAGGCTTCTAAACAAGTGGTGGATATTTGCCATCTCCATAACCCCTCAAAACACCTTCAACCACCAAAAGGGAAGCTTCCTTCACTCAAGGAACCCTTTGAGATTTGGCAGCTAGACTTTATATAGCTTCCACTCTGCAGTGGATATAAATATGCTTTGGTCATAGTCTGTATGCTTAGTTGTTAAGATCATCCTTGATTGGGGAAATCCAAAGGAAATCCACAGTGATAGAGGAACCCATTTCACAGGGCAACGTTTCTCTGGATTCCTAACCTCCTCCCCAATCCTACAATACCTACATTGCACGTATCATCTACAATCCTCTGGTTTAGTGGAGAGCACAGATGAGATAATCAAAACCCTGTTAGAAGAATTTACTGAGCAGTTCACCTCGTCTAGAGAGAAAAAACTCTCCCTCATCTTCTTGCAGATGCAAACCAGACACATAAGTCCCCATCAGCTATCACCCTTTGAGATAGCAACATTCAGACCCATGAGTCTCTTCTCCTGGACTCAAGAATTTGAAACCCAAACCATTCTAGCTACTTATTGTTAAAATCCCAAGTTGTTTCCAAATTACATAAAACTGTGTCTGGGGGGCAGCTGGGTAGCTCAGTGGAGTGAGAGTCAGGCCTAGAGACAGGAGGTCCTAGGTTCAAACCCGGCCTCAGCTACTTCCCAGCTGTGTGACCCTGGGCAAGTCCCTTGACCCCCATTGCCCACCCTTACCAATCTTCCACCTATGAGACAATACACCGAAGTACAAGGGTTTAAAAAAAACAAAAAACAAAAAACAAAAAACTGTGTCTGAGTCTTTCTTAGGAAGCCCCTCAAAACATTAGCAAAAATGACCTCCCTAAAGGACTGTTGGCTATACAGTGCAGTCAACCATATTGGCAGGACCCTAGAATCTGTTGCTGTTTTTACCCCTCTAGAAACCTGGCTCACTATGGGCCCAGTTCTCTACATATGCTGTGCCTAATAGATCTCACACTGACCCTCTCAGCAGTGCTCTCTGGGATACCATAGCCCAAGTAGCCTCTGGTTTGACACTGACAAGGAACCTTCCTGTCTTTTTTACCTCTCACACATTACACTGGACTATTCCTTTATTATTCCAAGTCTGTGATATTTCTCCTGGGGCTCCACTGCTGGTAGTAGAAGTCCCTGAGGACTTCCGTAATGCCATCATAGATTTTGTTGTTGGCAAAGACTCTAAGGTTCCCACCAATGCTAGGGCCAAGAACTCAGAACACTGGGTCTTGGGACTTTGCCCTGAAGTCTGCCCTATTGTATGCAGTAAATCTAGGTCCATGGTGGTGAACCTATGTGCCAAAGGGGGCAGTCAGAGCCCTCTCTGTGGGCATATGCACCATCACTCCAGCACAGAGTTCACCAGAGTTCATTACTAGAAAACCAGAGGGTTGTGGGGCTGGACTATTCTCCTCCCCACAGGTGCCTGAGGACATTTCTCACATCCCTTGCCCCTTTAAAAGGTTCACCATTACTGGTCTAGATCAATCCCTTGTGCTCAGATCTCCCAGAACTCATTCTGGCTTGATGGTGCCATTAACCTGGTCTTTTCCAATGGTAGCAGTGCCAGGACAGCCAGTGGATGGTCACTTAAAGGACTCTGGGTGTCCCAATTCAATTGGGACCCCCACAGGGCCACTATAACATTGGACCAAGTCAATGGACTTTTCTTTCTTTGTGGCAGTGAAGCATACTTGACCCTTCCACCATACTGGATTGGCAGTTGTGAAATAGTCTACCTAGATCCTGATTCCCAAATGCTCCCTGCCCTACTACACAAGCCCAACTTGTACTTCCCTTCCCAGTGAAACAGTGCTTGGCATGCTCCCCAGTGGGTTGAATGTAATTCTTAGTGGTGTACTGGACTCGTGATGCTTTCCCCAGGAGCAGGGTACCAGAGCCTTGAGGAAGTCATAGTCAGCATGTCTATTGAGATATGAAACTCCCTTAATTAATCTTCTTCAATCGTCACTAAATTTCAAAGGGAGGTTGATTCCCTCTCTGGGGTTGTTCTGCAGAACTAGAGAGTCTTGGATGCTCTCATAACTGCCCAGGGTGGGACTTACAAATACATTGGTGAAGATTGCTGGTTTTATATCAAGTTCAGTTCAGTACTAAAAAATATCTCTTACCTCCGGCTAAGGTCCATCTCTTTGATGCCCTTAGTTGTCGGATCTCTGTACCTGATATCAGTTTCTTTAGTTGGCTGCTGGGGGAGTTAGTTTTCATCATTCTCTTTGGCCTCATTGGACTTGTGTTGTTAGCCTTCTGCATATTTGCTTGCTTTAAGTGTTTTGCTGCCATTGTATCCTTCTGCTCCTGCCACCTCACAGACAAGGTTTTACGCAGTTGTACCTCCTTGGTCTTCACGGAGCCTGGGGCTCCCTCGACCAAAAGGAGGGAGTGTGAAAAATGGAATAACAATATTCTCACTAATTATTTGGTTGAATTCTGTTTCTATCCAAGGACTAATGAAATAACTTGGAAAATAGAGGTTTCAGACACAGAAGAGGCCCCAGCTCAGGTCTACTGTGCCTGTGATATTCAGAGCCTGCAGCCCTCAACCCAAGCAGCCCTTCCCTCTCTCTGCTTCCCACCAATTCAAATGGTTCAAATGACCCAATCCCTATTTGCTGTTATTCAGATGACTTAATCCTCAATTACTGTACCTCAATTTCCACCTTCTGACACTGCCCTTTTCATGGAGATCCCCTTCTGGAGGCCATCCCTATTACCCCAGAACCATATAAAAGACCACTCTGAGCTCCCCTCAGAGTGCTTTGCTTAGGAGCTCCTTTACTCAATCAAGGATTGATGACTAGCTCCCTTTCTCCCTTTTTTTTGATCCTTATCACTACATAGGCAAAGGTGAATACATTTTTCCTTTTCCTTTTGTATTTTTAAAAAACACTTAACCTTCTGACTTAGAATCAATAGTAAGGATTGGTTCCAAGGCAGAAGAGTAGTGAGGGCTAGGCAATGGGGTTTAAGTGACTTGCCCAGGGTCACACAGCTAGGAAGTGTCTGAGGCTATGGAACCCAGCACCTCCTATCTTCAGGTCTGGCTCTCTATCTACTCAGCCACCTAGCTTTCTAACCTTTTCATTTTAATTCTAGGCATATCAATACTACCGTGATGCATATAATATCTGCATCAATGGATAAAGAAGGGAGATGGAAGGCCATGGCATTCTCCTAAGAAGTAGAAGTCAGAGCCAGATAATAACAGTGATTATTATTTTGAAATAATAATAAAGAAATAAAATATAAACAAAATATTACTAAAATAATAATAAAGAAAAATATTTTGTTAGCTATTAATTTATTGATTATTAATTATGTTAAATAATACTGATCTATTAATAAATATAAAAGTAAAAAATATTTTACCTCCTACACTATAATATACAAAAGGTAAAACTTATGAACCAAAAAGCTTGGTGTGTGTTGGAGTAAGACTCCATTGTAGGAGTTAGAATGCTTTTTCTAACTCCGGGTCAGGTGTTTTGAGTACGCTCAGGCTAGGGGGGATTGCTTGAGCTCAGGAGTTCCAATTTGCATTGCCGGCTAAGATCCATCCTGTTTGTACATCTCAGAATCAGGATAGTGAGCTTCCCGGAGCTGAGCACCAACAAATTGTCTAAGAAGGGGTAGTTTGGCCCAAGTTAGAAAAAACAGATGGGGTTAAAGCTTTCTGGGTGATCAGTGTTGGAATCAGACCCATGAGTGGCTTTTCCCCACTTTCAGCCTTGGCAAGATAGAGAGACCTGGTTTCAAAAAAATAAGAATAAGAAAAGCAATTATGGCTTCTTTAGTCTGTTGTGCAGAGGGGGATGCACAAAAGAAGTGGCTTGAGCATATTACCACCTGGAGGCTAACTTAGATATTGCAGACTGAGGTACTATAAACCACTTGGCTGGATGTTTATAGCACAAATAATTCCCAGCCTAAACAACCATGCCATATCTTGCTAGATCTCTATGGAAGATTTACAAGAAAATGCATGCAGGAGATAAAAAGGCACAGATGGGCTGTGATGTGTAGGGATAGAGAGAGCACTTGCACTGATTAGATTCAGAGATTTGTTGAAGTATAGAAATAGCTTTAAGACTCAACTCAGATGTTATTGCCTCCATAATGTTGTGAGTAATAGCCTTCCCCTTCAGCCCTCACATAGCACTTTGCACATCATGGAAGTTGTCAGGTAATATTACATATTATATTTATCCACTGAGCCTAAGACTAGCTAGAGTGGAGACTCAAGGCTGGAGAATAGGTGAAAGCTGCCTCTTAGTATTACAAGAGCTGAATTTCCAGGGCAAGTCACCTCTGGAGAAGAGACAGATTTTGGCACACTTGGATTGGAGATTTTTAAGAGCAGTAATAACAGCTATTGAAATGAAGGGAGATCAAATTGCCTTCCTACAACATTTCTTAGCTTCTAATTGGTGTATCTCCCTGACCCCTCAAAATAAAATTACCCATTTTGGGATTTTATTGTCCTACTAGACTGTGAGCTCCAATAGGGTAGGAGCTGTATCTTAATTAAACTTATTATGTCCTTCAGAATCCAACACAAGGTTCTGTACACAGTAGACATTTAATAAATGTTTAATGAATAAATGAATACTTTGAAGAGCTGTCATATGGAATTGAGTTCAGATTTGTTCTGCTTGGCATCAGAGGGCAAAATTAAGAGTAATAAGGGAGAAGTTATGAAAATATATAATGTCAACCCCTGGGCTGCTACTCTGCTCTGAACAGTAGTTTCCATTTCCCTTCCCTTCCCTTTCCTTCTCTTCCCTTCCCTCCCCCTCTTTCTCTCTTT
>NC_058130.1:712934007-712976434 GCF_016433145.1 Gracilinanus agilis | reverse complement strand
CCTTCCTTCCTTCCTTCCTTTCCAAGGCCACATAACTAGGAAGTATCTGAGGCCAGATTTCAACTCAGGATCTCCTGTCTTTAGGCCTGGCTCTCTAGCTACGGTGTTCCCTGACCAGTAATTTCTAACTGCTCCTAAGAAGACCCTCGTGTACCCCAAGAATTTCTAAAGACTCCTGTTCCTGGACAAAGTTAGGTCCAAGGACCTTTCTATGATCTTGTTTTTGTCACCCATTAACACCTTCAATACTCCTTTCAGCTGTATGTATCCAGACTATATGCCTTCCTGCTACTGTGATTATGACCTATAAGAATTCCCTTCTCCCCTTCCTCCCTAAGCATCTGAATAAGGCAGCATGTTGTTCCTAATTGCAATTTCTTGGCCCTGAATAAATGTCTCACTTTATCTTCTAATCACCTAATTGATCTGAGTTTCTCCAGGTTCATAGTAGTCACAGGATATAAACAGAGACTATGAAATATTAGCATGTTTACAAGAATTCATCTGCTATTCTTTTATGAACTATCATATTTCTAAGGGTACAAGTCTTGCCTTGTCTATGATATGCTCACTGGGGTTTAGGCATCAGAACCAAGAGTGCTGTTCCTAACCTTAGCAACAGCTCATGGATCTAAACGGCATGTGGGAAGGGAAACTCCTTGTTTCCAAGGCATGGAGTTCAAGCACTTGGTTTTTGCCTAAAGCATCGCAGAAGCCAAGAGTCCTAATTCTAGCTTTGGTCAGTGATTTATGGGCCTAAGAAGAAAGGAGGACTTCTCCATCACTGGGATGTGACATTTGAGCTCTCTCTCAGTTCTTCTCTCCTATGAAGGTAGGAGGTACTGTAATGAGCTATTTGTTAATTAGCCTAATTAAGAATAGATTGTAGCCAGACATAGAGTTTATGAAGTGATGTGAGATTTCTAAAGGTTGCTTTAAGATTGCCATGGAATTCTGAGTAGGTCAGAGGAAGAGAATTTTCCAGAGTGCCTTAGGAAAGGCAGCTGGAAATAAGGACCCCACTTCTGGGAGAGAGACTGAGAGGTTGGTTGGTTTGCCTTTTCCTTGGATCATCCTTGAGGAATTAGGCGGAGATTGTTTTGGGAAACACTGTGATATATTTGGAGGAGATTGAGTGAAGAGACCATCGGTTGGAGAAAGTGTCGGAGCTGTTTCCCTGTGATATTTGCAGGAAGCAGTAGGCCAGTAAGTGGCAGAAGAGAGCAACATCTGTGAACCTACTCATGGTATATTTTCTGTGGCTGGAGATTTTGAAGGAGTTACAACAAATTCTTTGAAGAATTATATAACAAAGAAATTACTTATAATTAAATAGCTTAGTAAGATAGAATTAGGGGTATAGACAGATAGGAAGTTAAGTTAGTCTTGACTTTGGTCAAGGAAGAAGAAAGTCTCTTGTGAGACAGATTTGGGACCTGGTTTATAGATAGATAATATTAAATTAGGGTACATATATAAATCAGCAATATTATTCTGACCTGTTTATTTCTTTTCCTTTTCCTTAATCTCTATAGTTTCAATAAATAGTTGTTTTTTTTGTAAATTTAGTGTCCAGCAGATTTCCTTCAATTGTTAGATCAGCCAACTCACAATTGAATTCCCTTAACCCAATAGTCTACCAATACCTACCAATACCTATAACCACTAGTGATACCAATACAGATCAATAAGGGTTTATAGTTCCCATAACAGTACCCAAGAAGGCATGGCTTCCAGGAGTCCTAGTTCTAGCCCTAGTTAGTGACTAATGAGCTAAAGAGAAGTAACATTGGTCTAAACCAGTGATGGGCAAACTATAGCCATTGGGCCAGATGCAGCCCCCTGAAATGCTCTATCTGGCCCAACATTATTCCTAATCTGACAAATACAATGAGTAGGATACAATACAATGAAACTTAGAAACTGACTGACAGATGAGCATTTCCTTTCCTTTGGCCCCCTCTTTAAAAAGTTTGCCCATCACTGGTCTAAACTTAGCCTATTTCCCATATAACTGGTTTGGTTAGATTCTGACAAGAAACAACTCCAAGAATCATCATAAGAGGCTTTGCTCTTTAAATTTTTTATTTAAAAATTCAATTAGTAGCAACTAATTTGGAGTTAAATAACTTTCCCAGGTTCACACACAGCTAGGAAGTGGCTGAGGTCATATCTAAGTCTAGATCCTCCTGACTCCAGGTCTAGTACTCTGTGCCACCTAGCTGTCCTCAGGAGGTTTTGCTATTGATACTCCCCACTGCCAGAGACACTGCCAGAGACACTGCCAGAGACACTGCCAGAGCATGAAGAGGGTCCAGAGGCCAGCAGCACATGGAGCAAAACCTATAAGAGAGAATGGAAAAGGAAAGAGGGGAACCACCTGGGACTTACTTGTGGGGTAGAAGAGCTGATCTCTGGGCCTTAGGCAAGAGTGGGGCACAGCTCTGCAGTCAAAGGATTGGCAGTGATTATTCCAACGACTGGTGATTTGAGTGGTGTTTTTATTGGACTCTTCTAGGGGTTTCCTCCAACCATTTGGATGGGGATGAGACATTCTTCCATAGTATTGATCTTACCTTTAGATGTAGGATAGGTGAAGGGCCATTTGATATTCTAACTCTGGACCATCTTTACAGTGATTGGCTTGTGCCAAGGAACACGACAAGAGGTGGTCACTTAGCAGGATGTTAAGGGGAGGCCAAGGTTTGTAGGGTTCAAAAAGAAAGCTAATAAATATCCACAGAAAACCAGTATGAGTCAAAGTTACAATGAATTTCAGATTACAAATGGCGTCTAAGGAAGATCAAAGGATCAAATGTTAGATCAGCCATTTCAAATATAAATATTTTGGGGACAGCTAAGTGGCTCAGTAAATAGAGAGTCAAGCCTAGAAACAAGAGGTCCTGAGTTCAAATCTGACTTCAGATACTACTTAGTTGTATGACCTTGGGCAAGTCACTTCCCCCCATTGCCTAGCCCTTACCACTCTTCCATCTTGGAATCAATACCCAAAACCAAATAGAAATATTTCTCTTTGCCTGAATGGAAAGTAGGTCCTGCTCTCTCACCTCCTCCTTGGGGGACCTCAGAGCCAAACCCAGAAAGAACACAACTGGGGTGTGCCTCTGCTTCTTCCAGGTAAGAGTCCTTGCCCTTTTTAAAAACAGCATCCCAAATGAGGATTGCATCCGAGCTTGAAACTAGAGGTGATGCATGCTATAACTATGAAGTGAGGAGAAAGACCAGGGAGTCTGACAGAGATACTCATTGTGCCTGGCGAGAGACAAGATCAGCCTAGCATCAAAGCAACCAAAGAGAGGACATTAAGGGGAGTTATACTGTTATCCTGCAGGTATAAGATGCCTTGGCTACATAGGTGTGTGCCTCATTACCAGGTCACTCTACACTTGTGCCCACTCTTCCTACAGATATTAGGTGTATTTGTAGGAGAGTTTTAGGAGAGTATTTATTTATTTTTAAAGAGTAACTAATCTTACTATACCTTTTAGTAAAAAGCCTTCATTTGCTTTGAGCTGATAATATCTATGAGCCAAATTAATGAAAAGTACAAAAGAAGGGGCTCATGAGTGACAGTCTTGGAAGGGTGATCCCTTGGAGAATTCCTCAAACTCTGAGGTCATAACTTCCCTTGGGAGAGTAATCCAGAGGGTGCTACATAAGGAAAAAATTCTTAGCAAGAAGAGTTGTACCAAAGCAAAATGTGCCACCTCTGAAGGCACTAAGTTCATCATTAATGGAAGTCTTCAAGTGGTGGCTGGATGATCATCATTAGGGGTGGTTGTACAGCAGGTTCCTGTCTGGGACTCTAAAGTACTTTATATTTCTTGAGATTCAATGTTTCTAGCAAGTAATGTAGACACTGGGCTCAGATTTGATGCCTGGAGTTGATGCCAGTTGTTTAAACAGAAACATCTCTGGAGTAGAGCTACCTAAGCTTGGGATAAATCTCTCATAAGAAGATACATTTGGCCTTTGCTCACCAAGCAATATTCTTTTTTCTTTTTTCTTTTTTTTATTTTATTTTTTAAACCCTTAACTTCTGTGTATTGACTCCTAGGTGGAAGAGTGGTAAGGGTGGGCAATGGGGATCAAGTGACTTGCCCAGGGTCACACAGCTGACTAAGCAATATTCTAAGTGTGACTTTTGGCTTCTTGGAGTGGAGTTGACTACCAGGAAGGTCTGCTGTGTGTAGATGACTCCTCATGGTTCGTATTCACTTATCAATGAAGTTGGATTTATGAATAAATTGGAATTATGGATTTAGTTTTATAGATCCATTATTACAAAATAATATTATTTTGAGGAGTCCATGGGAGGCCAAAGAATACTCAATCTGATGAGATCTTAGACCCAGTGAAACAGGGAAGCCTAAGTCTATGATTTAGATGAGTCTTATACCTTACATTTGTGTGAATTTAATATAAATTATACCCTTTTATTCCATTTGATCATTTTTTTTATCAGTATCAGTCCCACCCTTTGACTATATGGAGTCCTGGTGTGTCGGTGGCCAGGTGGCCATGAGATCTCTCTCTCTCTCCTTCCTTTCTCCCTGTACCTCTCCTCTCTTTTCCCATCTCTCCCCCCTTGCTCCCCTTCCTTTCCCATTCTCTCTCTCTCTCCTTTGCTAATAAATAAATTATAAATTAATATGTGGTCTACAGAGAATTTTAATCATAACAAAGTTCAATTCATCAGTCATTTAATTAACAAATGTTTAGCAAATGTTTACTATGTGCCAAATACTGTACTAAGCAGTCACAATTCAATAATAAAAGTATTTCTCTTTGAATAAGCATATTTATTGTAATTTATTGCATTTATATCATATGTATTATGTTGTTATGTTACATATCAGGGTAAATATTAAAAATAAAAATAAATGCTAAAAATAAAAAATTTAAAAATAAAATGAAAGTTTCTACCCTCTAGTAGTTTATAGGGGAGACAACCTGCACTTATGTAAGATTTTTTATAATAAGTGTTTAGCAAACTCTGATTTGTAGCATTTGCTGATATCCATGGTATAAATGCTCCAAGTTTGAACTGGCTAGAACAAAGCCCTAGAAAGAGGACACTTGTAGCTGGGATAGAGGTGGGAGGTGGGGAACCAGGAAAAGCTTTGTAGATGTTAATATTTGAGCTAAGTCTTAAAGAAAAACAGAGATTCCAACGGAACAGAAGTCGTGGGGAGAAGATTTCAGGTATGGGATAATCATGTAAAACCATGGAAACTGGAAACAGATGACTGAGCATTGTGAGTGTGAGGTGGCAATTTGGCCAGAATTCTAGATTTCAGAGAACATGGCAGGGGATGAAGTACAAGTATATCTCATTTTCTTGTATTTTACTTTATTGCACTTCACAGATGTTGCATTTATTTTTTAATTGTAAGTCTGTGGAAATTCTATGTTGAGTAAGTCTATTAGTACTATCTTTCCAACAGCATGTGCTCACATTATGCCTTTATGTCACATGTTGGTAATTCTTGCAGCATTTAAAGTTGTATAGTTAGAAAATCTTGAAACTCTAAAACTACATTACCCAGAAGGCTCTTCCCTTTGTGCACGTTTGCGTCTTTACATTATTGTTTATAAGTTCTGTAACCTCTCCCTCTTCCTCTTTTTTCTTGTGACCAGGGCTGGTTTGGGTAGTTTTTTACTTTAGTTAATATTAATAAAACTTTATAAAATATAATACATAGTTATTGTATGTTAATTTTAATCTTTACAAATTTTTTTATTATGGCTATATTTGTTATAGTGTTCTATGACAAGTGATTTTTGATATTACTGCTATAATTACTTTGGGGAGCCACAAACCATACTCATATAAAACAGTGAACTTAATTGATAAATGTTATATATGTTCTGACTGCTCCATCAACTGGCCATTCCCTGTCTCTTTCCCTTTCCTCAAGTGTCCCTGTTCTCCGAGACATAATAATATTGGAATTAAGCCAGTTAATAACTCTATAATGGCCTCTAAGATGTTGAAGTGTAAGGAAGAGTCAATCAATGTTGCAAACTTCATTGTTGTCTTATTTTAAGAAATTACTACAGCTACCCTAACCTTCAGCAGCCACCACCCTGGTCAATCAGTAGCCATCACCAGGGAGGCAAGATCCTTTACTATCAAAAAGATTACAAATTGATGAAAACTCAGATGATGGTTAGCATTTTTTAGCAATAAAGTATTTTAAAAATCAATCTAGGTACATTGCTTTTTTAGATGTAATACTATTGAATTCTTAATAGACTCACTATAGTATAGTATAAATATAACTTTTATATGCCCTGGAAAATTTTAAAATTCGTAGATTTTACTTTATTGCAACCTACAATATCTCTGAAATATGCCCGCTTAAGAATAGCAGGATTGTGCAGAGCATTAAGTGATGAAGAGGGAACTTTATATTATATATTATATATGTGTATATATACATATATATATATATACATATATATATATGTTTCAAGACTTAAGGGTTAAATAAGATGGAATTTTCCAGTAATTGGTATGTATTTTCTTTTGTTTCCTTAAAAATTATCAACAAAATTTATTTTGTAACTATCCACTTAAAATTTTTTTTGTATTATTACATTTGTATTATTACATTGTAAATTAATACATTTGTATTAATGTAATTATCATTAAGGATTAAGGATTTGAGTTGTGTTGTGGGAAGAACTTTGATAGTTCAAATGCAAAAATGTGGTTCATTCCTTGTGCTTCATTTTTATAATAAATGGGAGTAGTCTGTTTTAACCTAAAAAAAAAAAAAGTATCTTGTATCATCTGGTGTTGCCAAGGAGACCAGGATGCTGAAAATGGATGCCTGCTAGAAAAGCACTTAAACAGTTATGCAGAAGATGGATTAGAATAAAGAGAGATTTGGAAGAAAGGGAAAAAGGCCTACTTTGTGCTGCTGTGCTAGGCACTTTACAATTATTATCTCATTTGATCCTTACAACAACCCTGAGAGGCATGTGCAATTATCCTCATAGTTTAGAGCTGAGGAAACTGAGGCAGCTAATGATTAAATGACTTGCCCAGGGTCATACAGTTAATAAATATGAGTTGAACTCAGGCCTTTATGACTCCAGGTCCAGTATTCTATCCTATCTGGTTTGAGGCAAAGAGACCAAATAGGAGACATTTAAAAATCTAGGTCAGTGATTCTCAAACTTTTTAGTCTTAGGACTCTTTTATATTCTTAAAAATTATTGAGAACCCCACAAGAGTTTTTGTTTATATGAGTTATATCTTGGATAGTTGTTTAGTCATTTTTCAGTCAGGTCCAACTTTTTTTGACTCTATTTGGGGTTTTCTTGGCAAAGATACTGACGTGGTATACCATGTCCTTCTCCAGTCCATTTTACAGATAAAGAAACTGAAGCAAATGGTTAAATGACTTGCCTGCCCATAATCAAACAACTAGTAAATATTTGAGACCAGATTTGAATTCATGAAGACAAGTCTTCCTGATTCCAAGCCCAGAGCTCTATCTATGGCACCACCTAGATGCCCTTATGGATATTTACTATATTAGAAATTAGGGGAAGAAGGAGAAGGAAATAAACATTTATTTAGCACCTACTATGTGCCAAGCATTGTGCTAAGTAGTTACAAATATCCCATATGTTCTTCACAACAGCCCTGCAAGGTTGGTCCTGTTCTTATCCCCACTTTACAGTTGAAGACACTGAAACAAATAGAGATTAAGGGACATCCAGGATCATGCATGTAGTAAGTGACTGAGCCTAGATTTAAACTCAGGTCTTCCTTACTCTAGCCCCAGCACCATATCCAAAATATCTTAGTATTATTATTGTTTTGGAAGAGCTTTTAAGGTAAAACCCAAAGTTCGGGACAGGTTGCTTTTTGCAAGAATGCAAGACTCCAAAACTTAGCTTAAAAATAAAGAGTATAAGGAATTAAATTAAGGGTTTGACTAAATATGTGAGAATTCTGAATTAATATTGTGGTCGCCGATTCAAAAGTATTATAGCCCAAGTCAAAATGACTTTTAGTAGCTTTTATTTACAAAGAGGTGGAAAGAGCGAAAGTAGTGAAATACAAAAAGAGGGCAGAGAAGATGTCTAGCCTATCACACTAAATATTGCTCCAGTGCTTGGCTCAGCCTAGTAGGGCTTGTTAACCTTCAACCGGAGGACCTGGGGTTGCACCCACGAAACCAGGAAAGGAAGATCAGCTACTCATTCACCCAAGAGCCAAGGTCTCAAGTCAAAGATCCAGGCTGAAGTCCCAGTCCAAGATCCTCCAAACTCCAGATTCAGGCTGAAGAGGACTCCAAGCTGAAACCTTACAGGACTTTTTATAGTCACTTCTTGTCCCTTCCCCTCTTCACAGGGGCCAATCACAGCTTCCAAATTGTCTAGCACTGCCCAGGGGGGCAGTGTCTGTGGGATCTACTTCTTACCCTCTGAAGGTGTCAACTCTTATCAAAGGATTCATAAGTTTCTGATTTATTGGGTTAGAAGGGTGGAGCTCTCCAAGTAAGTGACTTGTGAATTCTATTACTTGATGGCTAACAAAGTGTTAATAGAGGGTTAAGTAAGAGTTAAGTATGGGTTAAGTAGATTGATTAAAAATAGACAAAGAGAATAAAGAAAGCCCTTTCACAAGAGAAATTTATTAATTTGGGGGTAATGTTGAATAGCTGGGAGACAATGTGCAGATGGAACACTGCCTTCCTGAGGAGATGGGGTCTGGGGTTTTTATACCCTTTTGACAACAGGGGTTACAGGATAAGGAAGGGGGGATGCGGTGAATCAGGAATGAAGTAATTCAATGAGGCTGGGGGTATAAGGAATTATTTGTGGAATTCAAAGGATTATTAGATTAGGTACCAACCAATGCTTCTCAGGGTGGAACTGGGAGGTACATATCTATTTAATTGAAGATCTGTGGGTAAGTTCAAGGGGGATGTTCCCCTCAGGGAGCAGAAATGGATTTCCTATGTCCTTTTTGACCTGGAACAATTCTAGAGTTTGGGGTGTCTAGGAGGGAACCTGTACCCCCATGTCATTATGAAAATAGTTTTGACATTGTGGACCTTCTGAAAGGATCTCCAGGACCCCCAGGGTTCTTTGGATCACATTTTGAAAATGACTGTGGTCTAGGCAAACAATGACATGGGCATGAAGCAGAATGGTGACTGGGTGAATGGAGAGAAGGGGACATCATTGAGTTATTCTAAAAGCAACAAGGTTTTCCTACTAATTGGATATATGTGTGAGTGAGGTCAAGGGGCTGAGAATTGGATGGCAGTGCCCCAATCAGTACAAGAAAGTTTAAAAAAGGATGGGTTTGAGATGGAAAGATGACTTTCATTTGAGATGCCTGGAGGACAACCATGGCCCCATACTGCTCTCTAGTGGCATTATGTCTAAGATACAGAAACAGTTTTTGAGGGAGTTAATCCTCCCTCCCTCAAAGATGAAATCTGAGAAATATAATTCCAAAGGTGGTTTATTTATGATGTATCTGCCCTTCATTGAGGGAAATAATGGGAAGGAGATTGTACATCTGCCATATCCTATCCTTCCTAGACTACTTCAACAGCCTCATTCATTCATTGTGTCCCCAGCTACCCCTTAGACTTTCAAAGCCATCTCTCTCAACCCATTACTGTTTACATCCCTCTTCTGCTCAATAGCCTTCCTAATTTTTTCTTTCAGTTAACAAGTAATTATTTTCTCTCTCTCAGGCCTCCCCTTTCCAATTGAAGACAAAAAGAAAAAGAAAACCCTTACTGGCCATGCGTAGAAATGTATTTATGTCTCATTATTCATCTTGAATCCATCACCTTTATGTGGAATTGGGTAATGTGCTTCATCATCAGTCCACTAGAATTGTGGTTGTTCATCGCATTGATTAGAATTCTTAAATCTAAACTTGTCTTTACAATGTTGTTATTATTATATAAATTGTTTTTCTGGTTCTATTCAATTTTTTCTGCATCATTTCATAGATATTCTCAGATTTCTTTAAAATCAACCCTTTGATCATTTCGTATGATAATAGTATTCTATTTGTTCACATACCATAATGTGTTCTGCCATTCTTCACATAATGAGTATTCCTTTTGCTTTTAGTCCTTTGTTTCCAGAAAAAAAAAACACTACTCTAAATATGTATATATAGATGGGGCTTTTCCCACTTCTTTGATCTTTTTAAGGCAGATGCCCAGTAGTGATATCACTAGGTTGAAAAATGTACACAATGTCCACATTATCCTTTGGGATCCACATTACTTTCTAGAATAGCTGCACCATTTTCCAGGTCCACCACCGGTTCAACAATCTTCTATGACTCTTACTTCTTAAAAGAATGGGGATTTAGAAATTCTTAGACCCTATATCCCTCCAAGGTCTGGCCTTTCTGCAACTTTACCTCCTTCTGTTGTTCTGGACATGTAGTCTGTGGCTTCAACCAGAAGTGAAATCTGGATGCTGCCTAACCCTTGGGGCCTGGGCCCCATCCTCCAAAAAAAGCTTCAGGATAAATTAGAGATCCTCCTTTGGTCTCCAAGGGACCTCACAACTCCTCACTTATGATCCTTACATTGGTCTCTCCCTTGGTTTTTGTTTTTGTTTTTCCACATCCTAAATAAACATCTTATTTGCCAAGGCAGATTTCTCCTTTACTTTTTCTCTTAAAAATCTCTTCTTTCTCCTCTTCCTCTCTTCTGTTCCTGGTTCATCTTGCTCTCTTCTAAGATTTAAAAAAAATTTTTTTTAAACCCTTACCTTCCATCTTGGAATCAATATTGTGTATTGGTTCCAAGGCAGAAGAATGGTAAGGGCTAGGCAATGGGGGTTAAGTGACTTGCCCAGGGTCACACAGCTTGGAAGTGTCTGAGACCAGATTTGAACCTAGTACCTCCCATCTCTAGGCCTGGCTCTCAATCCACTGAGCTACCCAGCTGCCCCCTTAAGATTTTTAAAAATAAACCTTTATTTTAAAAAATTATCAAGCATTTTTTTTCTCTCCCTCCTATCTTTCCCTCCTGCCTAGGGGAAAAATAAGGAAAGAAAGAAACAAAAACTCCATGCACAAGTTTCTATAACTCCTAATTTCAAGCTCTCTCTCTCATGGAAAATGCCTTTTACTACTATTTCCCTTTAAAAAAAACAAAAAACTCAGCAGGATGTTTTCAGAAAGAGCTGGAAAGACCTACGTGACCTGGCCCAGAGTGACACAGGAGAACATTATACACAGTAATAGTGATATTGTGGGATGATTAACTGTGAATGATAGTTGCTCTCAGCAATACAATAATTCAAGATAATTCTGAGGAACTTATGACAAAGAATGCTCTCTACCTCCAGAGAAAGAACTGTTGGAGTTAGATGCAGATCAAAGCATATGATTTTTTCACTTTAGTTTATTTGGGTTTTTATTTGCAGGTTTTGGCTTCATATGCTTATTTTCTTTTAACAGTGAACACTATGGAAATATGTTTTGCATGATAAAAATGTATAACCCAGATCAAATTGCTTACCATCTCTGGGAAGGGACAAGGAAGGAAGGGAGGAAGACAATCTGAGTCTTATACCTTCAGAAAACTTATATAGAAAAATTTTATTATATGTAATTGATGAAATAAAATATCTGAAAAAAAAACAAACAACAATAAAACCTTTTCCTGTTGTCTTAGAATCAATATCAAGTGTGGCAGGGAGGCAAGCAAGGTGTCTCAATGAATTGAGAGCCAGGCCTAGAGATGGTAGGTCCTGGGTTCAAATTTGACTCCAGTTACTTCCTAGATGTGTTTTTCTGGGCAAGTCACTTACCACTTCCCACTCTTCTGCCTGGGAACCAATGCACAGTATTGATTTTGAGACCTCACTGTGTGATCCTGGGCAAGTCATTAGCCCCCATTGCCTATCCCTTACCACTCTTCTGCTTTGAAACCAATACATAATAATGATTTTAAGATAGAAGGTAAGGATTTTAAAAAGAAAAAAATAAAAGAATTGATACTAAGTATTAGAGAGAGGTATTTGAACCCAGGATCTCCCATATCCAGGTCTGATTTCTATCCACCGAGCCACTTAGCTGTCCCTACTCCTTGTCTTTTGAAAATAGAATTCCTGGGCTAGCAGTAGCGATTAGAGAAGAAAAAGAAATTGAAGGAATCAAAGTAGGCAATGAGGAAACGAAACTCTCACTCTTTGCAGAGGACATGATGGTATATTTAGAGAATCCTAGAAAATCATTACATTGGATTGTTCCACAATGTTTCACTTTCTGTGTACAGTGTTCTGGTTCTGCTCATTTCACTCTGCATCAGTTCGTTGAGGTTCTCCCAATTCATCCTTCCTTACAGCACAATAGAGTTCCATCACCATCATATACCATAATTTGTTCAGCCATTCCCCAATCCAGGAATACCCTCTCATTTTTCAATTTTTTGCTACCACAAAGAGCACGGCTATGAATACTTTTGTACAGATCTTTTTCCTTATTATCTTTTTGGGGTACAAACCTAGTAGTGGTATGGCTGGATCAAAGGGTATGCATTCTTTTAAAGCCCTATGGGCTTTAAATTGCCTTCCAGAATGGCTGGATTCATTTGCAACTCCACCAGCAATGCATTAGAGTCTGGATTTTGCCACAACCCCTCCAACATTTACTATTTTCCTTTACTGTCATATTAGTTAATCTGCTAAGTGTGAGGTGGTACCTCAGTGTTGTTTTCATTTGCATTTCTCTAATTATGAGAGATTTAGAACACTTTTTCATGTACTTATTGATAGTTATTGATTTCTTTGTCTGAAAACTGCCCATTCATGTCCCTTGACCATTTGTCAGTTGGGGAATGGCTTGATTTTTTGTACAATTGACTTAGTTTCTTATACATTTGAGAGAGTAGACTTTTTGTCAGGGTTTTTGTTATAATTTTCCCCCAATTTGTTGCTTCCCTTCTAATTTTGATCACATTGGTTTTGTTGTACAGAACCTTTTTAATTTAATATAATCAAAATTATTCATTTTATATTTTGCAGTGTTCTCTATCTCCTGCTCGGTCTTAAATTCCTTCCTTTTCCACAGGTATACTATTCTATGTTCACCTAATTTATTTATGATTTCCTTCTTTATATTTAAGTCACTTACCCATTCTGAATTAATCTTGATTTTTGTTAGCTTGATAGGTGTAGCACTAAATAAGTAGATTAATTTAGACAGGATTGTCATTTTTATTATATTAGCTCATCCTACCCATGAGCAATTGATGTTTTTCCAATTCTTTAGGTCTAGTTTTATTTGTGTCAAGAGTGTTTTGTCGTTGTGTTTCATATAATTCCTGAGTTTGTCTTGGCAGATAGATTCCCAAATATTTTATATTGTAATGAATTTCTCTTTCTAACTCTTGCTGCTGATTTTTATTGGAAATACATAGAAATGCTGATGATTTATGTGGGTTTATTTTGTATCCTGCAACTTTGCCAAAATTATTTTATTAATTTTTCTACTAGCTACTAGTAGCAATGCAACAAGCCAGGACACTCCTAAAGGTCTTATGGGAAAGAATGCTAACCACATTGAGAGAAAGAAGTATGGAAGCAGAAATGCAAAAACAAAGCATATGACATCACTTATCATGCATATATGGGTATGTGATTTGGGGTTTAGGATTTTTTTTAAACATTTATTAATAATCATTTTTAACATGGTTACATGATTCATGCTCCTACTTTCCCCTTCACCCCCCGCACTCCCCCCACCCATGGCCAACGCACATTTCCACTGGTTTTGTCATGTGTCCTTGATCAAGACCTATTTCCAAATTGTTGGTGGTTGCATTGGTGTGGTAGTTTCGAGTCCACATCCCCAATCATGTCCACCCCGACCCGTACATTCAAGCAGTTGCTTTTCTTATATGTTTCCTCTCCTGCAGTCCTTCCTCTGAATGTGGGTAGCATCTTTACCATAAATCCCTCAGAGCTGTCCTGGGTCATTGCATTGTTGCTGGTACAGAAGCCCATTACATTCGATTTTACCACAGTATATCAGTCTCTGTATACAATGTTCTTCTGGCTCTGCTCCTTTCGCTCTGCATCAGTTCCTGGAGGTCTCTCCAGTTTGGGGTTTAGGATTTTAAAAATCGTTCTATAGGAAAAAATGAATAATATGGAAATAGGTATCAAGGGACAACATTTGTACAACCCAGTGGAATTGCTTGTTGGCTCTCAGAGGGGAAGGGAAAGGAAATGAATCATGTAAACATGGAAAAATATTAAAAAATTAAAATAATAATAAAAAAAGAAAATTCCCATGGAGGTTTGGACTCTGGTTCTAAACCAAAATCTATCCCTAATTATATGAGCATAATGATTTCCTTCCCTTCTCCAGATCTCAGTATCCTCACCTATAAAATGACTACATGAGATTGGACTAGATGAAGAGTCCTTCTACCTCTTAGAGTCTCTGTTCAATAAATTCAACAAGTATTTATATTTTCTGCTCTAATGCCCTTTCCAACATCAAGATTCTTTCCTTAAATTCAACTTTTAATGCATGATAATTGATTTTCTCTCCCTCCCTCCTTCCCTTCCTCCTTTACTCCATCATTTTAAAACTGTAAAACAAAACCCTTGCAATAAATATTCATTGTCAAGCAAAACATCTCTTCCAGCCTCAGTCACGTCCAAAAAAAAAAAAAAAAAAGATGTCTGACACCTTCCAGTTATGACATTTTGTGTTCTAGAATCCAAGGTCCTCTTGTTCTGATATTTTAACGTATCACTTGTTGCTTCAGCCTCCAGCCTGTGCAGCTGTCAGCTACACAATGGGAACTTGGTTTCTTTTTCATTTTGCAGATTATTAGCTGGCAATGAGAGCCTGAAGTGTGAAATGGATTAGCGTCAGGGTTGCTGTAAAGGCAGCTGCCTCCATTTCTCTGTCCTCTCCTCTTCTATTTTGGTAGAGACTTCACAAGGCTGGCTTATGGGAACTTTGGAAAAATAGGGGGGAAAGGGATTATTAACTCAGACTTGGAGGATTGGTGGACTTTGTTGAGTGTATGTATCTGTATCTGTGTGGATGTCTGTATCTGTGACACTGTCTATCTCTATATAAGGATCTTTATGAATTTTGTAAGTCAAGGAGTACATTTGGGTCTGGGTGTCCTTTGAGTAAGGAGGGTAGTTTTCATTTAGGAAATCTGGTCTCTGGAGAGTTAGGGACAGAGAGACTAAGTCATAGCTATTCCCATCATCCCTTTTACCCCTAGATAGTTCCAGTTTCCAGAAAAATAAAGTATACTTTTAAAAAGGGGGGGAAAAAGGAGGGGAAGGGATAGCTGTCTAGGTCGTTCTTAGTTTCATTTCCTGGCAGAACTTTTTTTTTCTTTCTTTCTTTCTCTTTTTTTGGCATCATCAGTTTATTTTTTAAAATTTCCATATTATTAATATTTACATTAGGGTGATCGCTTAGAGTCTACATCCCCAATCATAGCCCCATATGATCAAGCAATTGTTTTTCTTCTGTGTTTCTGCTCTCATAGTTCTTCCTCTGAATGTGAATAGTGTTCTTTCTCATAAGTCCCTCAGAATTGTCCTGGATCATTGCATTGCTGCTAGTAGAGAAGTCTATTATATTCAATTGTGCCACAGTGTATCAGTCTCTGTGTATAAGGTTCTTCTAGTTCTGCTCCTTTCACTCTGCATCAATTCCTGGAGGTCTTTCTAGTTCACATGGAATTCCTCCAGGTCATTATTCTTTTGAGCACAATAGTATTCCATCACCAAAAGATACCACAATTTGTTTAGCCATTCCCCAATCGAAGGACATTCTCTTATTTTCCAATTTTTTACCACCATAAAGAGCGCGGCTATAAATATTTTTGTACAAGTCTTTTTCCTTATTATCTCTTTGGGGTATAATCCAAGCAGTGGTATGTCTGAATCAAAAGGCAGATAGTCTTTTAAAGCCCTTTGGGCATAGTTTCAAATTTCCTGGCAGGACTTTTTTTTTTAATTTTAATTTTGAATATTTTCCCATAGTTATATATTTCATGTTCTTTCCCTCTCCCCAAACCCCCCTAGCCCCTCTTAGCCAATGCACAATTCCACTAGGTTTTACATGTATTACTGATCAAGACCTAATTCCATATTATTGATAGTTGGACTAGAGTTATCCTTTAGAGTATACATCCCCAATAATATTCCCATCAGGCCATGTGATCAAGCAGTTATTTTTCCTCTGTGTTTCTCCTTCCACAATTCTTCCTTTGAATGTGGCTAGTTTTCTTTCTCATAAGTCCCTCAGCCTTGCTCTGGATTCTTGCATTGCTGCTAGTAGAGAAGTCTGTTATGTTCAATTGTATTACAGTGTATCCCTGGCAGGATTTTAAAAAAGGTTTCTACAGATTTTGCGGGGCTTATTCTTTCAGGATGTTGTAATTCCTTGCTGATAGATTCTGTGAATAGTATGAATGAGTAGCAGCTGTGGGAAAAAGAAGATGGCATGGGCATCTGACCTTATAGGAGATCTGAGATGAAACCTGGGACCGAGCCATGGAAATATCAAACAGCTGCTTTGCTCTTGGGCTTCAGGATGTGGCTGGGACATTTTGGGAGGAGGACTCTATGGAAAGTCCATAAGAAGGGGGTGCGAAATGGGTTTTTCCTGGGGACCAACAGCTAAAGTGTCATTTGCATGTTGGACCTGAAGATTCAGGGTCATATGACCAACAAATGGAGGACTAGACATTTTCTTCAATCCTCTTGACCTCTTAAACCTTCCCCAAATTGGAGTTATACTCAAGAGATGAAGAAATTTTGGTTGTCTCAAATATCTAGGACACCAGAAACTCAAACCCAGCAAAAACTTGATGAACTAGCAATGGGAAGGCTAATGCCTAGCCCCCAAGGCACTCATTTAGCATCATCTTAAGTTATGACACAAGGAGAATGGGTATGGATTTGTCTTGGTGAGAGGATTTTTTCCTGTGATCTGAAGACTGAGAACACTGCCTAGTATTTCTTTACAAAGGCCTCTTATTTCATCAGTCTTTCCCCTTATAAAAGCAAAAAGATATGACTCACAAGGAGTTGAAAATCTAGTGTTAATGCTATTTAACAGTCCTGTTATTTTCACTGCCATAAATATAATTTGGTTTACATGCTGATTGAATGAATTCTTTGGGAACTATGCTGAGGACAAAAAAGAAGATTGAAATCCAAGTGAGTGGGAAGACTTGAGGCAACAGTTAGGTTATTTTTGGAGTACTCCTTATCTCTAGATAGGAATTCTTCACTGGAAGGGAATGGATGGGCAGATCCTTGGATGGCTAAGCTCTTTCTAGGCTTGTGCAATTGGATGTTGTAAAGGAATATGTATATAAAACCAAAACCTCAAAATAAAACCTCAAATAATTAATGTGAGAAATAGTGTGCTTTGATCTGCATCTGACTCCAACCATTCTTTCTCTGGAGGTGGCTATGTAGCATTCTTTGTTATAAGTCCCTCAAAATTGTCCTGGATCATTGTATTGTTAAGAATAGCTAAGTCAGGGGACAGCTGGGTAGCTCAGTGGATTGAGAGCCAGGCCTAGAGACGGGAGGTCCCTAAATTCAAATCTGGCCTCAGATGCTTTCTAGCTGTGGACCCTGGGAAAGTCACTTGACCTCCATTTCCTTACCACTCTTCTGCCTTGGAGCCAATACATAGTATTGACTCCAAGATGGAAGGTAAGGCTTTAAATTAAAAAAAAAAAAAAAAAGAATAGCTAAAACATTCACAATTGATCATTATACAATGTTGCTTTTACTCTGGACAATATTCTCCTGGTTCTGCTTATTTTGCTCTGTATCAGTTCATGTAGATCTTTCCAGCTTTTTCTGAAATCATCCTGCTCATCATTTCTTATAATACAATAGTATTCCATCACTATCGTATACCACAATTTGTTTAGCCACTTCCCAGTCGATGGACATCCCCTCATTTTCCAATTCTTTGCCACCATAAAAAGAGCTGCTTTGATGGAGGAACTTTTTAAAGGATGTCATAACAATTTATCTCTCTCTGTTTCTCTACTTAAGGAATGTGCTCTTTCTCTCTAAGGTAACTTGTCTCACTCTTCTAAAAGTTTGAACTTTCAATATAAGCTTGGAAGGAGTTGATTGCTCTTCCAACTTGAGCAGGAACCCCTACCCCAAAGCTCTTATCAGCACCAAAGTATGGAAGAGGCTCCAGAGGACAACATAGAACCTCTCTGGAGATCTGAAGGGAGAGGTCACAAGATGGGATCTAACTTTAGGCCTTCTAGGAACTTATCTAGGAGCTTCTCAGGTGTCCTGAAGGCCTTTATCCAAACATCAGGTAGAAGGATGCTGAAGAGTCTATTAATGCAGCAATTGGCATTCCTCATGGGTCCAACTAGACAGCTGGAAGCATGAATGTGGTGAGCCAATGCCGAGATCACCCCCACACTGTTTCTTTTTAAGACCAAAATATTTAGACGGCCATCTGCAAATACAGTCTATGGAAATATCAGGGGAACACCATGTACAGAAGACAGGGTAGGGGAAACGGAGATTTCAGACAGTCCTATGAATGAGCAGTTGTCCACCACCTGTGAGTTTCAAAGCTGATATTACTAATTATATTTTCCCTGTAGTAAAAAATTGGTTTAACCTACCTATGCATGACTAAACCCTTGGGGTGATGGGGGCACAATCCAAACCAGTGATGAATTATGATGGCATTAGATCCTATTCTTAGATTAAAAACCTGGACAGAAAGATGTGAAAAGCAATGATGAAGTCAAACCAATATAACAAAATGACAATGCTACAGAAATTAATTTATTCAGCCCACATGCCAATGAAACTGCCAAAGGATTACGTTATAGAGCTAGAAAAAATAACAATTCATATGGAGGAATAAAAGGTCAAGAATCTCAATGGGTAATAATGGAAAAAAGTGTCAAGGAAGGAGACATAAATTAAATCTTAAACTATACTACAAAGTAGTCATTTTAAAAACAATTTGGTAATGGTTAAAAGGTTAGTTAATAGAACAGGTCAGGTTTATAACATACAGAACCAAGTCAATACTGTAAAACAAATGATGTTCTGTGAACCCAAAGACTCCAATTAATAGAATAAGGACTCACAAAAGCTGGGGAAATAAAAAGCAGTTTGGCAAAAACTGAGTATCAATTAACCAACATCTCACACTATAAACTAAGATAAACTCCAAATGGATAGGTGACATCACAGGCAAGTTAGATGAGCCAAGAAGATATTATCCTGAAGATCTATGGATAGAGAGAAACAGATTAAGGAAGACTAAACAAATAAGAGAAGGTCCCAGAAAATAAAATGGCTGATTTTGGTTATATACAATTGAAAAGTTTTTGTACAAAATGAATGAAGTTAAAATTAGAAGGGAAACAAGTATCTGGGAAATTTTTTCTTCCAGTTTTCCCCATCAAGATCTCATATTTAAGATAGATGTCATTGATTAAATTTTAGAAGAGGCTTGCAACTTAGGTACCATCCTCAATTCTTCATCTGCACTTCCCATATCCAGTCTACAGCAAAGGCCTTTCATCTTTATGCCTTTTGTAACATATCTTGCACGTGCCACCTTCTTTCCTCCAAAAACAATCCACCAGCCTGGTACAGGTGCTCATCTTCTCATATCTGACCTATTGCAATAGCTGGCTAGTTGGTCTCCTTTTTTCAAGTCTCTTCTCCTTCTTTATCCTCTTCTTAGCTCTCAAAGTGATCTTCCCACACTCTCTTTCCCCAAATACTTCCCCAAGTTATTCTACTGTGAATATCCAGGCAAATGCCCCCTAAGAGATCAAAGAAAGAGGAAAGGGACCGATATGTGCCAAAACACTTTGGATAGTGTCTTCTGGAAACTAACAGGCATGTCCACCTATTGGAGAGCGACTAAACATTTGTATTTGTAAAAACAGTGAAGCATATAGGTTTGTTTGAGTGTGCATATTTATATTTACATATTTAAAAGCCGTGGTGGGAGGAAGGGTTGTGTTTGGTTTGAGAATATTAGCTTGATAGTGAGCAAATTCCTCAGGAAAGGAAACTAGCTGCTTATTCCATCCATTGAAAATTCCATCCATATGAAAATAAGACAGAGAAATCTGGACTTGGATTGCCATCTGGTGGCTTACACAGACTTTACAGCCTGTGCTACCATATTGGTTGGTTTGGTTGGTTTTTGTTTTTTGAGATTGGGTCTCCCCATTTCACCCAAGTTGGAAATGTAGTGGACATTCACAGGGCTGACCACACAACTGATTGATACAGAAGCTCTGATCTGCTAACCATCCTTAGGCAGCCTCATGGCACCTTGCTTCCAGGGACCCACAATATTGGTGTCCAACTTAATGTGGACATTCAAATGGCTTTAACTAATTGCAACTGAGAACTCTTGAACTCAAGTGATCAACTAGTCTCAGCCTCCCCTAGTGTCAGGGATTACAGGCATGTATAATCACAGCAGGACAGCGCCGGGTGATTGATAGTTGCTTATTCCAAATCCCTGTGTACACAGGAGAAAAGTAAGGTCCCTTTGAAAGCTACAGAGGGCTCTTGTTCTCCATCTTCCCTTTCTCTCAATCTTCTCCTTTTCCTATGTTTCCTGGGTCCTTGCCCCATTTATCATTCACTTTCCCTCTTATCTTCAATCTCTTCAGGTCCATTGGCTCCTTTTCTACTGCCTGCAAATATGTTCATGTCTTTTTTATCCTTTACTTCCCTGTCCCCCTCATTTGGCCATGACATCCCCCTCAAGAAAGACTATTCTATAGTCTTCTGACCTCCCTGGCCTCATTGATTCCATCTGCCTACTTTGGGTGCCTTCTTCCTTACAATGAGAAGGAGTAGTAGGGGATCTATGAAGGAAGGGCTCCACTCTCCTCAGCCTCCAATCTCTGTTTGTATCCTTATCTTGTTTACTCTGTCCTTGCCTGGGGCCTGCTAGCCCTTGGTGGGGCATCTGAGAAGGGGCAACACTGCCTTTGCCATCTTGAGCATCAAAGAGTCTTGCTTCTAACCCCTTTGGTTCTGAAATCTAAGCTTCAGTTTTTCTGGGGCTACTCCACAGGCTATTTGATCTCTTGGGGGGGCAGAATAGATAGCCAGGAAACTGAGTGGCACTGGAATGGATTGGCATATCTCTTCTTGCTTACTTTCTGTATACACTGGCTTGTGTGTTAACTAGGGGGATTTTGCCCCATTGCTTCTGCATTGCTGCATCTCCTAATGGTCTGAGTTATTTAGAAAATGGAACAAAGAAAGATATGTAAATTCTAGATCATTTCTAACACAGTGGAGTGACCTGGAGAGTCATGTTAACCTCTATCCACCTTATTCCACCCATGACAGAAGATGTTATAAAAGGAGGGCAGCTATGATTTTATAGCCATCAGCAGAGGTGAGCTGATATCAGGGCAGCTCACAGGAAGAGATGTTAGCAGGACTAGAGGGCAGAAATTGGATTTAGGGGGGCAGGAAAGAGATGCTACCACAAAGCTGTGACTTAGAACTTGTGGATGACTATGAATAGTTGTGTGGCAGGGCATTTGGGTAGCTCAGTGGATTGAGAGCCAGGCCTAAAGACAGGAGGTCCTAGGTTCAAATCTGGCCTCAGACACTTCCCAGCTGTGTGACCCTGGGCAAGTCACTTGACTCCCATTGCCTAGCCTTACCACTCTTCTGCCTTGGAGCCAATACTATGTATTGGCTCCAAGACGGAAGGTAAGGGTTTAAAAAAAAATAGCCGTGTGGTGTCCCACCTACCCTTTAGTTAGGCACAGATTGGGTGACTGGTGACAGGTATTACTTCTCTCCTCCCCCTTTTCATTGGTAGAGAATGTTGCCCACATCCTCTCTTCCTTACACTTCACAAGCCACAGGAATGCATGGGAAATCCCCATCATGAAAGAACTGGTGGGGGATGGAAGAAAGACTGTGTTGCTGTCTCTCCCTTCTAGAGTAACTAACAGCACATCTACAGGGAGTAGGAGGCAATATCATTTTGCTTTGACCTTTTTTTTTTTGCCCATATTAAACTACAGTCACCTATGTGTTGCCTACCTGAATTTATTGCATACAAAGAGGTGAGAAATTAAGAGAGAGGATTCTAGGAAGTGGAGGACAAACCAAGATAATCGAAACAATTACTACTTTAATATTAGTTCTTGTAATTACTCATAATCCCTTAAACGTGAATATCAGAAACTGAAATATGTATAAATGACAAAGCAAGGCAAGCAAGGAAATAGTAGCAGAGGACCTATTTGGCCTTGATGAACTAAAGAGATGAATTACATCCTTAGGTTGTGTGAACAAAATAGCAAATGTGATTTCTAAGATGCTTTCAGTAATAGCTGAGAGATCATGGAAGACAGGAGAAGGACTATAAAACCAAAGAAAGACAAATGTCCCAGTTTTCAAAGAGGAGAACGTACAGTCTATAGACCAGTGAGCTTGGCTCTGATTAAGGGAAACATTCAATAATGGATCATAAAATAGATGGTTAGTGAACATCTGGAAAGGGAAAGAAGAGGTAATTACAAAAAACAAGCCCCATTTCATCTAGAACATTTTAGACAATTAAACTAAATTCCTTTTTTGACAGGGTGACTAAGGGGAATGCTGTAGAAATCATCTATCTAGATTTTTAGCAAGCATAAGACAAAGTATTTCATATTGTCCTTTTTAGAGGCAGTGGGGTGGCACAATGAATAAAACTTGAGGCTTGAAATCAGGAAAACTTGAGTTCAAATCTCACCTCAGACCCTCATTGTATTATCTATACAAGTCACTTAGTTTCTGTTTGCTCAGTTTTTTCATCTGTAAAATGGAGATGATAATAGCACCTACCTCCCGAGGGCTATTTTAAGGATCAAATGAGATAATAAGAGTAAGTACTTAACACAATGTCTGGCACATAGAAAGTGCTATGTAAATATTAGCTATTATTGTTGAGAAGATGTAGAGATAAAGACAAGATGATAACTCAATTACATGGATTCAACTGGTTCAGTGGCCAGATAAAAAGGAATATGTCAGTAAAGGAAGAGATCTCCAGCGGTATGCCTCCAGGATCTGTGTTTGATGCTATCTTGTTTAACATTTGTCAAAGACTTGAAATAAAACATCAATGGAATAATAATTAAATTTACAGTTTGACAAAGCTGGGGGAAATGGCCAATACATTGGATGATAGAGTCTGGATCCAAGATCTCCAGAGGCTAAGACACTTCCTGAATCTAATAAACTGAAATTCAATAGACACTCAGATTTATGAGTACAGAGTAGGAGAAGCAGAAGTTTGAAAAAGATCTAGGTAGTGGTCTACAATTTTTTTTAACCCTTCCTTTCTGTCTTAGAATAAATACTCTGTATTGGTTCCAAAGTAGAAGAACGATAAGGGTTAGGCAATGGGAGTTAAATGATTTGCCCAGGGTCATGCAGCTTGGAAGTGTATGAGGTCATATTTGAACCCAGGGCCTCTTGTTTCCAGGCTTGGCTCTTTAGCCTCTGAACCACATAGCTATCGTCTGGACTACAAAATTAGTATGAGTCAACAGTGTGATGTTGCAGCCAAAAAAGCTAATGTGGTCTTGACCTACATTCAAAAAGGCATAGCTTCCAGAAACAAGTGCCACTCACTATATTCTACCCTCATCAGGTCTTGTCTGGAATATTTTGTTTAGTTTTGGGCACCGCAGTTTAACAATGACATGGTGAATATCCAATTTTAGTATATGTGCAAGTTGAAGCAAGCACAACATGGTGAATATCCAGAGTGGGGGACCCAAGATGGCAAAGGGACTTGAGTCCATATCATAATAGATTATGCTGAAGGCACTAAAGATATTTAGGATGGAGTGTGTGTGTGTGTGTGTGTGTGTGTGTGTGTGTGTGTGTGTGTGTTTGAGAGAGAGAAAAAGAGAGAGAGACAGAGACAGAGAGACAGAGAGAGGGAGACAGACAGAGAGAAGGAGACAGAGAGACAGAGACATAAAGACCTGCCAGAGTTAGTTGATCACTTAAAAATTATTCCTGATGTTATCTAAATAGGAAACAGGTCTTGGAAACAAATTACTCAATCTTCTTCTGATGAGGAGTCCAAACAATAGTAAACCTTAATAGGGAGATAATATATTCTTGGTTTTAGACTTGTAGATTTTTGGTTTTTGCCTTTTCAACTGTCTCATTTTATGTGCTAATCTCTTTTAAAGGGTTAGTTCACCAATTGGGGAATGGCTAAACAAATTGTGGTTTATGATTGTGATGGAATACAACTGTACCATAAGAAGTGTTAATAAACAAACAAATAAATAAATAAATAAAGAGATTTGTGGAACATTAGTGTACATTTATGTATACTTTTTTAAAATATGGAAATGCTTGTTTTATAAAATTTGGAATTAAAAAATAATAAAGTCATAGTTGGTAATCTTTGGAAATCCTGATTGTAGTTCATCAACATTTGAATTCCTTATTTTTGGCCTCTTGCATTTTTTATTTTGTCTGGAAGTTCAGGATTTTAGCAATGATATTCTTAAGAGTTTTCATTTTGGAGTATCTTTCAGAAGGTAATCAGCAGGGGCAGCTGGGTAGCTCAGTGGATTGAGTCAGTCCTAGAGACGGGAGGTCCTAGGTTCAAATCCGGCTTCATACACTTCCCAGCTGTGTGATCCTGGGCAAGTCACTTGACTCCCATTTCCCACCCTTACCACTCTTCCACCAAGGAGCCAATACACAGAAGTTAAGGGTTTAAGAATTTTTTTTTAAATTTTAAAAAAAGAAAGCAATCAGCAGATTCATTCTGTTTTCAGACTGACCTCTGTGATATTGGAAATTTGGGAGTCCTTGAACTAATTGTGAGGTCCCTGATCCAGACTTCCTGTGGACATTTAGGGCTCTTTTCAAACTACATTTCCCATGATCCAACTGGCTTCCTGTCTTACGTGGTGACTTAATAACGTAAACAGAAGGATAAATAGTAAGTGCCTGGGTTGGTACTTCCTCTTTTTTGGCCTATGGAGTGAAGCCAGGATGGGAGGAGGAGGTAATGGCGGGTCCTTTCAAATTAACTCTTAATATGGCATGTGGCTTCATTTCTCTAATGACTACCAATAAATCCATTAAAACCCTAATATTTTAAAATCTATCCTTTTATACCCATTTTATTTCTTACACCTCTTTTTTCTTTAAAAACTCTTATGTTCTACCTTAGAATCAATACATATTGGTTCCAAAGAAGAATAATGATAAAGGCTAGGCAAAGGGGATTAATGACTTGCCCAGGGACACACAGCTAGGAAGTCTTCTAAAGTCAGATTTGACTCAGGACATCCCATCTCCAGCCTGGCTCTCAATCCACTGAGTCACCTAACTGTCCCCTTCAGATTAGCTTCTTATTCTAATATGTCTGTACAATTTTCTTGACATATGATATCTAAATTCTTCACTTAGTCATAGATTTCAGGTAATCTGTGCTTCTTAAATATTTTTTCCTTGATCTGTTCTCCAGGTAAGTTGTTTTTTTATGTGAGATAGCTTCCTTTACCTATGAAATGTTTTTCTCCTTCTTCTCATTCTTTAAATTTCATTTTAAGAAGCCTAATGTTCTGAAGTCATTAACTTTCATGTGGTCCATTCTGATTTTTAGGGTCTGCCAGTGGATTAATTAAAGCCCTTGCTAAATATGAAAAAGATGTATATAGTAGAGCCACAGAAAGCTCGAGCCTCTCTGAGAATCCTCTCCAACTAACCTTTAAATAATGCTAAAGAATGAAAAAGGCGACAGAGTGAAGCAATTATCCTGCAGAAAGCAACCTGGAAGGTACATGGAGAGGGTCTGATTCACTGGATTAGAGGATAATATAGCCCATAGCAAGACCTCACCAAGGAGTGCAAGACAACAGCAAGCCTCACCCCCATCCCCACCTCTACTGCTCCAAGTTCTGAACCTAGGCCCAAACCAACTTTGATATCCTGAGACCCTGGCTGAACCAATGGCATGCCCATGCCCACCTCTAGAAGTTCCTAGTACAAGCTGGCAATGAGGCCCCAAGCCCTAGCATAAGGCAGTCTGAAGCTCATCTGACCAGTGCAGAGTAAGACCTGGAGTCCCTGCCCAAATCTGCAATAAGATTCCAAGCCCCAACACAAGACAGTCCAGGGGACACCTGGCCTATGTAAGGCCAGAGTGAGGCCCAGAGCCCCTGTCCAAGTCTGAGGGTGAGCCCCTGAGCCCCTGCACAAGGTAGCTCACAGTGCTCTGAGCTCTGTAAGCCATCAGCAATTCCTGAAGGATACTGAATCAACAGTGTGAGTTGACTTTCAGAGATCCCATTTCACAGGCCATCATACCACCTTGGAAGAATTGAAACTTGCAGAAACCCAAAACTAAACCTGAGGGCAGCAACAAGAAAAAAAACCACAACACTGAAATTTAAGAGAGTACTGCCTCTACCCTGAGAACAGAGTCTACCTTTAAGATAAAAATATAAGTTGAGAAAAAGGATAGGAAAATAGGCAATGAAAAAAACAAAACAAAACAAAACACACAAACAAAAAAATCTAACCACAGAAAATTATTATGGAGACAAAAAAACAAAAAAGTACAAACTCAAAAGGGGACAGTGAAAGGGGCAGCTGGGTAGCTCAGTGGATTGAGAGCCAGGCCTAGAGATGGGAGGTCCTAGGTTCAAATCCGGCCTCAGACACTTCCCAGCTGTGTGACCCTGGGCAAGTTACTTGACCCCCATTGCCCACCCTTACCACTCTTCCACCTAGGAGCCAATACACAGAAGTTTAAGGGTTTAAAAAAAAAGGGGGGGGACAGTGAGATGAAAACAGCTATATACAAAACTTAAAAGAAAAATTAGAATTAGTTTCAGGCTCTGGAAAAGCTCAAAAAGGAATTAAAAAACCAAATAAGAGAGGCAAAGGAAAAATGAGGAAGGGAAATGAAAGTGATGAAAGAAAAAAATAGTATCTTAGAAAGCAGAATTGGCCAAATGGTAAAGGAGTTTCCAAAGCTCACAGAAGAAAATAATTCACTAAAAACTAGAATTGGGCAAATGGAAGTTAATAACTTTATGAGATATCAAGAAATAATAAAACAAATAAAAAGAATGAAAAATAGAAGATATGAAATATCTCATTGGAAATATAACTGACCTGGAAAAACAGATCCAGGAGAGACAATTTTAGAATTATCAGAATACTTGAAAACCATGATTTTAAAAAAAAGTCTTGACATAAATGTTATAAGAAATCATCAAAGAAAACTGCTCCAATAGTCTTAAACAAGAGGGTAAAAATAGAAATGGAGCAAGGAAATGGACAACAAAGGCAGTTGGAAGGGGGAGGGGAGAGACACTGAGGAAAGTGAGAGTTAGCTTTCTCTGGAGGACTTTTTCCTGGACCTTGGACCTGGAAGGTGGTTTCTTGGCCTCTCAGGATAGAAACTATCTCTATTCCTGGGATTTTCCCCAATTGCTTCTCTTCCTGGATTCCCGGGGATTGTAACATCAACTAAAAGGATTTGAAGGGGCTATTTGACCTGTAACACCTGTTTCTGGGGGCATTGGCCTGAAGAGACAAGCCAAACCAGCTCTAAAGTTCAAAAATCTTTTTTCCTCTCACTGTCTACTTGCTAATGACTTTGAACTCATAAAAGCTAGCATAGATATAGTACAGATTAGAAGAAAGGAAACCCCCATAAGCCTGTGAGTCCTTGGTTCAGCTCAAACTCTGACAGAGACTGAAAACTCAATCTGTGCTTAAGTTTGAGGGCAAAACCTAACTTCACTCTATCCTAATCCCTTCCCTTAAAGATTTGTTAACAAACCAACTTTAATTAAAATAAACATATTCAGATAATCGTTTGTAAGGGTGAAGGGGGCCAGAAAAGGGAAGCCATTGGCTCCCTGTGGAGTCAGTTAGGGTGCTCTGAGAGTTAGCTAATCAACACTCTTGGCTAATCTCAGAAATATCATCCCAGGATTCCCCCTTCTGATTTACCTTTGTAAGAGAGTTTTCTTATAATTACAGCTAAATTCTAAAGTTCCTAGGCCAAGGAGAAAATACTGCAAGCATCTAGAAAGAAACAATTTAAAAAATCATGGATCCACAGTCAGCATTATGCAGGATTTAGCAACTTCTACATTAAAGAATCAAAAGGTTTAGAATTTAATAGTCTGGAAGGCAAAGGAACTAGGCTTACAACATAGAATCACCCAGCAAAATGGAATATATTCTTTTAGGAGGAAAATTGATCATTTAACAAAACAGAAGATATTTAAGCATTCCTGATGAAAAGGCCAGACCTAAACAGAAAATTGGATGTTTGAATATAAGACTCGAGAAGCATAAAAAGGTAAATAAGAAAGAAAATTTAAGGGATTCAATAAGGTCAAACTATTTATATTTCTACACAGAAAGATATATGCAACTCTTAAGATATTTTTGTCATTTTTAGAACAATTAGAAGGAGTATAGAAGAAGTATAGAAGAAGAAGTATAGGAGTATAGGAGAGCATGTGAGAGCAAGTTGATTAGGATGGCATGACATATAACAAAAAAAAAAAAAACACCAATTGTAAAAAAGAGGATTGTGCTGAGAGAAAAAGAAAAGGAAAGGTAGACTGCAATACATTATCTCACCTAAACAGATGCAAATAAACTATTACAGTAGAGAGGAGGATGAAGGTGGTGATGGGCAATGCTTAAACCTGATTCTCGTTGTAATTGATTCAGAGAGGGAATAACAACCATATTCATTTGGGTACAGAATTCTATCTTATCCTATAGAGAAGAAGGAGAGAAATAAGATGGATGGGATAATAGAAGGGAGGGGGAAATGGGGGTAGTGATTAAAAACAAAACAATTGTGAGGAGGGCTTGAGTGAAAGGAGAGAAAAAGAACAGGATCCACAGAAAATAAGATGGAAGGGACAGCTGGTAATTGTAACTGTAAATGTAAATAGAATGAACTCATCCATAAAATGAAAGCAGATAGCAGAGTGGATTAAAGTTTAGTCTGACTTCTCTGAAACTGAGATCATTGCACTAAGAGATCAGGGGACTAAAAAATGTAAGCATTCTAAAGATTTGGTCAAATGGTTTAATGCATGCGCCAGTACTGGCCTAAAGGACTTGGGGGATCTGTGCCAAGAGTGATGGTGACCAGGAACCCATTCATTGTATGTTTTAGCTGAGGGCTTATAGACGATAAGATTCATCATCCCAAATAGGAACTATAGTTCTCAGCTTCAAAGTAGGCTGTCGCAGAGAAGTTCGACACTGTACATGTAGCTAAATTTCAGATATGGCTGGGCAACAACCCATTGGCATGTATTTCAACCACTGTCAAGTTGGATGCTACTTGCTGGAAATGGGCAGACACAGTCATCAGGCAGGAGGTCTAATACAACTCTCAGCTAGTGGAGATAAATGTGGTTGTAGAACTTTGCCCTATAGGACACTGACGCTGTGTGAATAACCTTAGAAGAGGTATCTAAGAATGCATATTTAAAAGTCTATTTGGGGGTAGCTAGGCTCAGTGGTTGAGAACCCAGGCCTAGAAAAGAGAGGTCCTTGGTTCAAATTTGACTTCAGACACTTCCTAGCTGTGAGACCCTGGGCAAGTCCCACTTCATCCCCAATGCCTAACCCTTACTGCTCTTCTCCCTTAGAACCAATATTGTTTTTTTTTTTAAAGAAGCCTATTTGAGATTCCCAGGGATCTGAACTTTAATCAAATAGAAACGCAATTGGAACCACAAAGTGCACTGTCAATATTTGTGAACACTGTGTTATTAAGCCAATCCTCATTGCCTCAGTTATCCTGGGATGGCCAGAAGAGTAACTACCTAATGAAGGAATGTAAAAAGTGACACAATTCAAAAAGCAAGATAATTAATTCATTCTCTGGAGGAGAAGCTCTTAATCTGGGGTTCATGAGCAAGTTTAAAAAATTATGTTTTTCAATAAAATTGGTTTCCTCTGTAATACTATGTATTTTGTTCTCTAAGTTTAAAAAACATTATTCTGAAAACAGTCCATAGACTTGACCAGGCTGACTGTCAGAGTGGACCATGACACAGATAAGATTAAGAACCCCTACTATGGAAGATACCTTTTGGAAATTGGAGAGTGTTGTGTTGGGCTAAAATTCCACATATGATATGTATTTGAAATTAGTGCTACCCAAGGTATTTCACTCTGTGGTCATAAAGATGTTGTTGTTTAGTTATTTTCAGTTTTGCATGACTCTTCATGACTCCATTTGGGGTTTTCTTGGCAAAGATACTGGAATGGTTTGTCATTTCCTTCTCCACCTCATTTTACAGATGAGAAAGTAAAGCAAACTGGGTTAAGTGACTTGTTCAGAGCCATTCAGCTAGTGTCTGAGGCTGGATTTGAACTCATGAAGATGAATCTTCCTGACTCCAGACACAGTGTACTATCCACTGTGCCACCTAGCTGCCCCATGAGGGCATTATATAATGACTTTGGACATTTGGGTTAAAAGAAAATCCTAGAGCTGGCAGGAAATTAATTTTACTGGCCCCAAATGACAGCAGAGGTCATCAAAGGGTGTTGGACAACCTCAAGGCACACGAAGGAAAATGCTACCTGTCCTTATGGCTAACTTAGAGAGAATAAGCATCAGTAAACCTTTGGAGTTTGTGTGCACTAATTTCTTATCTTATGGTAGAGAAGGTAAGAGTATATAACCCCATTTTAGTGGTAACTAATCATTTCACTAGGTATGCTCAGACATACCCAGCTAAGAATCAGAAAACCTCTTCAGTTGATAAAGGATTGTGGGATAATTATTCCTTTGCATATGGAGCCCAAGGAGAGGCAGTAAAGATGGCTGAACTCAAAGGCAGAATCTGTCTTGCTTTAGTGTGTCAGTTGGAGACACCCTCAGTTCCAGAAATAATCAGCAGTGACTGAGAAGGTTTATGTCTGGGAGTTCAAGCTAGCTGGACTAGAGATAGTGACTGTCAGACTCATCTGTCAATCAATTAAAGTATAGGTGAGAAAAGGTTAGTAGGTCACAGAAGGATTAGAACTCTTGGAATGGTGACCAAAGTAGCTTACCATACTCCAGGAGGAGGGGTGCACATAATGTTTGCTTTCAGGGAATGGAAGGGATTGGAGCAAAAAGCAGTGGTGGGAATCTTGTGACTCAATTCTGGATCTACTGTTCAATTATGGATTTAGTTCAACTTCCCTGTCTTTGTAAGACAACTTTATTCAATTGTGAAAATTGGGAGAAAATCTTACTGTATTATTTGAAAATCTAACCCTGTGGGTCTGAGAAGCTGAATTACCTCTACCTACTGCATTTTTTTTTTGTTAACTCGCATCTGACTCTTTATGACTCTATTTAGAGTTTTCTTGGCAAAAATACTAGAGAGATTTCCCATTTCCTTTTCCAGCTCATTTTATAGAAGAAGAAACTAAGGTTAAGTGACTTGCCTAGAGGCACACAGCTAGGAAGTTTCTGAGGCTGGAATTGAATTCAGGTCTTCCTGACTTCAGAGTCAGTCCTCTAACCATCTACCTGCTATTTAGAATCCCTTAACTAAGGACCTAGGTTATGCTGACCAGACAGTCAGATCCAAAGATTGATGCAATTTTTCTCATAATTGTTACAGTGTCTTATCTGAAAACCGGTCCCATATTGATCAATTAGTTATTGCTCCCCTGTTCCTTTGATTGTTCACAGTCACTTTGGGGTGGGGACTGGGATACCTCCTTTTTTGCTTTCAGGGATTTGCACCTATTTACTTTAATTTTTCCTCCAATTAGAAATCATATTACTTAATATCATATCCTGGTAAACTATTTCCTTTTAATCAGTTGATCTAATTTTGATGAATTTTTTTTTAATGTATAAAAATCTGTCTCCCCCTATATTTGCAGTCCAGCCTTAAGCTGAGGAAGGAGCCTCGTCCCGATCTGTTGGGTAATTGGCATGCATTGCCAAATAAATCAAAATGCCCAGAAATTTGAATCTTTTTTCCCCTCAATCATAGCTTTGAGTATGACTGCACATGTTGACATGTGTGTACCAGATTCATAGATCAGGACTGTACATTTTTCTCTCCTAGTTTCTTTTTAAAACTATTTTCTTTTTCTTGACTTATATGCTAATGACATGCAAGTAGTATGACTACACGTGCCTATCAGCTATTCTCTAGAGACAATATATGTTCATGTATGTAGGTTGTTTTGCTGCTGCCTGATCTGGCTTTATTTGTTTTTCTGGGAATTGTATCCATGGATCATTATATATCACTGTGAAGAACTGAATATACATGTAATGTATGAAGACCATATCACATGTTCATCGCAGGTATACATGAGATAAGTTCTTCATATAATCTCACTATTTGTAGCTCTACTAAATGAATCTATTTTGTGCTTTGCTTTCTTCATATAATGCTAAACCAAATGTTATATATAGATGGAGGGTAATTGCTCTAGGAGACTTGAATTTGGGGGCTTATCTGAATGTATACAATGTATAACTACAGATGTTCAAGAATGCCTTCAATAATTTTGTAGGGACTGTAACATATTTAACTGGAGGAATGGAGGCGTGGAAGGGAAGGGGAAAGAAATAAATATCTTTCTATATTTATATAGGCACCATAGAAATGCCTATTCTTTTTGCTTTCCCTCTTTCCCCATATAATGACTACAATTTCAGGTATGATGCAAAGTTCCTTTATAAAAATTAGCTCTCTTGGTTCTCAAATCAACCCTGCAAGACAAATGCTATCATTATCCTTATTTATTGTGGAAATGGAGACGAACAGAGGTTAAGTGACTTGCCTAGGGTCACATAGCTAGAAAGTGTCTGAGGCTGAATTTGAATTCAGGTCTTCCTGACTCCAGACCAGCTGCCTCTAACTGGGAAGAATGATGCCCGGGAGAGTTTTATTTTATTATCTGCCTCTCTGGATCTCTGAAAGTGATTTAATAAAAAGAAAAAGGCTAGGTAGATTCTGGAACATTTCCACCCTAAAGGGCTATCCTAGGGTGAGGGACCATGCTCATCTCTCTCTACTCCCTACTAGGACAGAGAACATTTTTATAAAAGAAAAGTGGTTGTGACTGTCCCATCATAGATATTTCTGGGCATAGATGAACTGATATCAGGAAGAATCAGAGGAGAAGCTAGTAGAACCAGAGCCCTGTCTCGGGAGGAAAAAGATGCCCCTTATGACTACCCATCAGACTTTATTGAGAACCATGAACGGCTATGCTGCATCTGACCTAGCCATTTGTTGGGATAAGGCTGGGTGATTCATAAGAGACTTAACTTCACCCTCTTTGTCTCTGGGACTACCTGTATCCTCCCCTTTCCCCCATATTCCAAGAGCTTTGTGAGTGTGAGGGGAAATCCCCAGTATCAAAGAACTAAATGCAAGGAGGAAGAAAGAAACAGATGCTTATCTCAGCTAGAGATGCTTGCAGATGAGTGGGGAATTTACTTTCGCTTCCATTTTTACTCATAGTCGATTGTTATCACTTGGGCATACTAATGCACTGTCTAAGTGACTCTGGATTGGTCTGACTATTGTCGAAAGCAATTTGCACTTATTCACAGAAAGTGGCCAAAATCTCTATAACCTTTGTCACGGAGATTCCACCACTAGACATATATCCCAAGAAAGTCAGCCATAAAAAGGATGTCCCCGTATTTACCCAAATATTTAGAGAAACGCTCTTTATGTTAGTAAAGAAAACAAGTAGTACACGAATGTAATGAATGCTACTGTGCTATAAGAAATGAGTTGGGGCTAAAATGGAAAAAATAGAAAGGGACGAACAGGATAACTATATTAGGCTGGAAGGGGGTAAAGTCTGCACATTATAAACATTATTTTGTCAGATTTTTTTGGAGGACAGACTGTAGAGGCAGAGAGGACGATGGGGAAGCTATGATGTTAGTCCCGGTAAGATGTCATGAGGGCCAGTTGGCAGTAGGAGTAAGCCAGGAATGGTGAAACAAAATCCCTTCACTGGGCTTTCCTTGCTTTTCTTACAACCCAGATCTAAGGTCCTAGAATCACACCCCGTCCTCTTTGTTCCCTCTGCAAGATCTAAGAGCCAGTGAAGTTTGGAAACCCCAAGGTGGCCCCTGAAGAGCAGGGAAGGAATGGTTTGGGATTCAATAAATTAGTGTGTCCACATTATGTTTAATGAATGAATTAAAAACATGAATTACAGCATCGAGTAAAGCATTCATAAACAAAAGACCGAGTTGCTTTGAGGTGCCATTCCAGAAAGGCATACCCAGGTCAGAGAGAAGGATTTATTAAGCACTTACTATGTGCCAGGCACTGTGCCAAATCTTCACAAAAATGATCTCATTTGATTTTCACAGCAACCTTAGAAGGTAGCACTGCTATTTTCCCTATTTTACATATGAGGAAACTGAGGCACACAGGGGTTGAGTGATTTGCTCAAGATCACCCAGCTAGTGTCTGTGAGACCATATTTGAACTCAACTCTTTCTGACTTCAGGGCCAGAAATCTTATCTCCTGCACCACCCAGCTGGGTCTGAGAGACACAATTAAGTGTGATTACTGGGCAGAGATTTCAGGTTGGGGTCCCTCTGACTGTGACATAGGAGAAGGAGAAATTCCCTCCCCTCAAGGGACCAGCACTGGAGCTCTCCAGGAAGAGGTCTCTGCTACCACGATTGTGGTCAAGATGCAGCATGGATGGTGAGCTTGCATTATTGAGTTCCTATGATTCTGGGCTATGAGGTAGGGTAGGATGATGTTGGATACCTCTGAGGGGACCCTGATGAACTTCTAATCTCTAGTGTTTGAATGGTGATCAGGGATGGATTGATTTCTTCATCTAGAGGAGTCAAAATGGGATTACCTTCCTTCTCCCTTTCCCACTCAGTCGCTATGATTGTAATATTAGAGGGAAATGATTGACTTGAAGCTTGAGGAGGAAAGAGAAGGTTTGGAATAGCTTCTGTGGGGAGTGAGACAAAGAATCAAGTCTCAGGATTCCAGATGGCCCAATGGAAGGAGTCGGTAGGGTTAGAGTGGAATATGGGTGGGGTAGAGTTCAAGGAGGATGGGAATGAGAGGGTGAGAAGATGGGGCTGGTAACAATGTTCTCTGAAATGGTGGGTGACTGAGAAGTCCAGGAGAAGCCACAGAGGTAGTAGTGGGTAGCAGATGAGTAGAGACATCCACTGGTGACTGAGAAGTCCAGGAGAAGCCACAGAGGTAGTTGTGGGTAGCAGATGAGTAGAGACATTCACTGTTTCCAAAGAATACTGCAGAGGCAGCTGGCAAGTCTGGGTCTGCTCCACATCTGAGGTGGCTGGTGAGAGGGGTAGAGAGATTGTGGTAGGCTGTGGTGGTCCTCTATATAAAGATATCCCTCCTCCCTCCCTTTCAGGACACTGGGTAGCAGCCTGGCCTGGGTCTGGGTTCTAACTCTACTTTTTTTATGTTCTTTTTTATTCAGTCCTTTCAGTCATGTCTGACTCATTATGACCCCATTTGGGGTTTTCTTAAAAAAAAATGTTTAAACCCTTATGTTTTAGAATCACTACCGTGTATTGGTTCCAAAGCAGAAGAGCAGTGGGAGATAAGTGACTTGCCCAGGGTCACACAACTAGGAAATGTCTGAAGCCAGATTTGAATTCAGGAAGGCGAACAAATCTTTCTGACTTCAGGCCTGGTGCTCTATTCACAACACCACTTAGCTGCCCTTTTTATACTCTAAGATCCTATCCTTCACTGGTTTGTGATCTCTTTCACTTCTGATATTTTATTTTTCTATGCTCCTCTAAGCTGGACATGATGGTGCACACCTCTTAATTTGTTCTTTTGTAGAGGTTAAGACTGATGGATCACTCATGTGTGAAGATTTTAAGCTCAGTGGGCTATACAGATTGGGTGTCTGCACCCAAAGGGCTGTGACAAACCTCTAGAAGCCGGAGAACCACCTGGCTGCCCAAGGAGTGTGTGAACTAGTTCAGGTCAGAAATGAAGCAGAACAAAGCTCCCATGATGAACAATAATAGTGAGACCAGGCCTGTGAATAGCCCTTGCACTCCTGGTCCAGATATGGAGATCCAGGGTTTTTGTTTTGTTTTGTTTTGTTTTGTTTTTAAGAAAAAAAAAAAAAAGGTGTGTCTTCTACCAACTTTGATGGAGGTCTTTCCTACCCACCCACCCAAACTGAGTCAGATCTACCTAGAGAGAATAGACCAGTGGTTCCCAAACTTTTTTGGCCTACCACCCCCTTTCCAGAAAAAAATATTACTTGGCCTCCTGGAAATTAATTTTTTTATTTTAATAGCAATTAATGGGAAAAATAAATGCACCTGTGGCAATCACCACTGCAGCACCCATCAGGGGGTGGTGGTGCCCACTTTGGGAATCACTGGAATAGAGCTAAGAAGATGCCATAAAGACTACAGTATGGCAGACTTTGATGTCCTGGGTACCTAAGATCTTGAACAGTTTACCTCAAAACTCATTAAACAGAACTTTGCTTAGGGATACATCCAAAAGAGGTTCAAAGGGCAACAAAGGGCACTCAGGAAACCAGAATATTCAGAGCTCCACCACTGACAAGTTCCCTCCAAGGGCTGATACTCTCATTTCAATGTTCTAAGGTCCATTCTTAGCCTGACATTCTGTGTTATATTTTTTAATATAAAATAAAATAAAAGTATTTTTAAGGAACTTTCCAGCTCTGCATATGATCCTTCCCACAGGTGTTGATCTGATTATAGGAATTAAAATCAAATTGTAGGGAGCCACCAGCTGGGTGGTCCAATAGATTGAGAGGCAGGCCTAAAGATGGGAAGTCCTGGGTTCTAATATGAGATACTGGCTGTGTGACCCTGGGCAAGTCACTTAACCCCTATTGCCTAGCCCCTTACCACTCTTCTGCCTTGGAACCAATACCCAGTATTGATTCTAAGGTGGAAGATAAGGGCATAAAAAAATAGTTGTGAGCGAATAAGAGTAGGATGGAGAGAATATGAATTTCCAGCTCTCTTAGGGTTTGGTTTATCAGATTACTCTCTTACAAAAGTGAATAATATGGAAATATGTTTTAAGAGATAATACATATATAACTCAGTGGAATTATTTGTCAACATATTGTCAAGAAGACAGTATGAATCATGTAACCTTGGGGAACTTATGTGTAAATTTGATACTGGAATAAAATAATGATAAATTTTTAAAAAATATTTTAAATAAATAAAAATAAAAACAGTTTTATCTCCAATGAGCTTTTTAGAGCCAACTAAGGTAAGTGTTGAAACAAGCCTTGGTTGTGGGGGTGGTATTTGGTGTTCTTTGCCCTCCAGCATCCCCAATCTTCCCTCACCCTAAGTGACAAAAGACAGAGATCCTACCTCACATTCATTGAGTTAGCCTAGAGAAGAGGGGCCTAGATAGGTGGGACATGGGCTTGGTGGGTGAAAGCCAATACAGGTAGGGAAGAAGGGCCTTCTGGAGTATAGCAAAGACTCAGAGTTGTGGGGTGGGATGGGGGGGTGGTGGGACTACTGAGACTTTGCTCGGATGTTCTGTGGAGTCCTCCCTTTCTAACTCCTTTTATTTGGTGCTGGCTCCAAGGAAAGAAATAGGGGTTGCCCTAGGTCTCAAGGAAGGTGATAGGGTTGGACCAATGGGAAAATGGGGGAAAGATTTCTCCTTCAGTGAGATCATATTCTGGACACTCAAAGTTCTGAGACCATTTGGTGTGTGAGCTACTCCCCCTTCCCAGCCTGCCTACCCCCTTAGCCCTGGTCTGTCTCCTACGATCAGGGCCCACATAAAAGAAAAGAAATGTTGGGTCTCTGGAAGAGGCCTTGAATCTACCCGGGCATCCCCGCAAAGTCCCCATCTTCTTAGTTTAATCTGAGGTTCTAGTAGTGGACTGTCAGAGAAGGGACTCATTTCATAAGGAGGGCCTGTGGAGTCAAAAATGAGGGGCCCTCCTCCTTCTAGTCCAGTCTAGCCTGGCTCCTTGGAGTCCCCGAACTCTCAAAACCTTGGTCCCCTGGGATTTCAGTCACCCCTGGGGAGCGGGTATTGATGGACGGACTGGCGATGTCTGTCCCTCCCCAGCGGTTGTGGAGACTGGGGGGTGGGTGGGTTGGTTGTGGAGTTGATAAATGCCGGAAATGGAGAGATAAACTTCTGAGAAATTTGAAAAAACAAAACAAAAAGTAGGTCGTGTGTAAAGATTGAGGTGTGTGGAGTTGCCACCCCCACCGGGTGTCTGGTCGCATCACTCTCTTCCTCTGAGCCGCCTTCTCCTTCAACACTAGACAGGAATAGGGTGGGGGAGGTGGTTTGGGGTCCCCTGCCCATTCTCTGACTTCCCAGCCCCGGGAAGAGGTAGTGCCCTCCCCGAGAGGCTTCAAAAAGTTTTGGTGTTGTTTTTTTTTTCGCGTAACATCTCAGTGCCATACCGCGGCAGGCAGCCTCAGCGGAAGTTTCCGGCACTCGATCCTACTTGGTGGCTGAGGCTTTAAAAATAAATAGGTCCTTCTCATCACCACAGAAATGGGGAGATGGGGGAGGGAAGAGGCAGAGAAGGAAATAAAGGTGGGGACTGGGACCCAGGCGTCTAAAATCATTGTTTCTCCCTGTAATCCCTCCATTGGAAAGACTGTAGGACTAAGAGACTGGGGACTGCGGTTTTAGCCCTGATTCCGGCTTTAGTAAAAATAATTTTTCCTTCCATATCTCACTTTGCCCATTCTGTAAAATGGGTAGAGTAATGCTTGCCCGCTCTTCCACCAGAGTGGAGGTCTAAAGGATGTAATAGAACATAGAGCTTCTGACCTGCAAGAGACTCCGACCTATCTTCCCTGCCAGCTTTCTTTCATTAGCCGTCCCTGCCCTCTCTAGCCAAACTGGACTATTCTTTGTGCCTCAGACTTCACATTCCACCTCATGCCTCCATGTTAGAGCTTTTCCTAAGCCTTCGACCCAGCTAGAATGAACTCGCTCCTCACCTTCACGTCCTTTGTTCTTGGTGTCCTTCAAGGCTCAACTCAGGTACCACCTCTTCTGGGAAGTTCTCCTTTTCTGATGGCCCCAATTCCTAGTGCTCTTTTCCCCTCCTCAAATTGCCCAGTGTATGCTTATCTGATCGCCCACGATAAAACCAAAGTCCCTCGAGGGCAGGAATTGTTAAACTTTCTGACTTTGGAATCCCTAACGCTAACCCGGTACCTCAGATATAAGAAGCACTCTCTGTTAAATTAAATTCGAATGTGGAACACAGAATGGGAGAGGCCTTCCAGCCCAGAATGATCTAGGCAAAATCCTTCATTTTATATATAGGAAAACTGAGTCCTAAAGGGAAGGAGAAACTAGTTGAAATTCAGACTGCTATATAAAGGGTTGCTATGGTAGTATCATTAACTCATTTAATTTTTATTTATGAGGGGCAGCTCCGTGGCTCAGAGGATAGAGAGCCAGGCCTGGAGACAAGGAGGTCTTAGGTTTAAATTTGTCCTGACACTTCCTAGCTGTGTGACCCTGGGCAAGTCACTTAACCCCTCATTGTCTAGTCCTTGCCACTCTTTTGCCTTGGAGTCAATACACAGTATTGATTCTAAGAGGGAAACTAAGGGTTTAAAAACTTTTTTAAAAATTTACCCCCATTAAGCTCTCCTCTAGGGTGCTTGCCTACACCTGAGCTAAGAGAAGAGTGTGAAGAAGGGGACCCTGTGCTCCATCTCCATAATAAATGATTATTAGGACATTTTAACATTTGCTTTCTCTACAGCTCTGATTCAGCTTTGAAGCATTTGCTTAATACCCGGCACTGTGCTGGACCCTGGAGATATTAAGCCCTCAAGAACCTTCTTTTCAACAGCCACAAGTCCCCTTCACTCTGTGACTTCACCTAGGCTGACAAGGTGCCTCTACTTCCTCTGATGCTGCCCATCTAGCCCTGCCAGGGCAAGGATATGGTTTGGGGAAGAATGAGGCCTGAGTGTGCCACAGGGGAATACCCTGAAAACTGGGGTAAGTGCCCTCACCTCAAGGGAAACCAGTGTCTAGTCCCAGTTCTGTAACCACCTTTGAGAAAGTCCTTTTCTCTCTTATGGTCTCAGTGTTCTCATCTATAAAGGGGGGGGGGTATCATCTATCTCCACCCACACTGCGCACATTTCCCTGGACAGGTCAACTCGTCTGTTTTTCTGTCCCTGTATTCAAGCATTATCAGAGAACAAGGGCTTCCTCTGGGGCTTGGTTCTGCTTCCTTTTGTCTACCCTCAGTCCTTCCAGCTAAAAGGTGGGATATAGACCCTTCTCCTCTGTTGCTCCCCAGGAAAAACTATTCCTGTTTCATCTAACCCATTCTCTGTCCCAAGGGTCATTTCCAAAATGGAGGTTCAGTCCACCTCGACCCCACACCCCTCAATGTCCTTCTACCCCCATCTGGCTGATTTCTCTCATCTCAAAATCAAACCAAAATAGGAGCCCATATCCTGGTGAGCACTTTGCTTTTTATTTCAGAGTTGACAAATTCAGGATCAGGTGAGGACACTAGGATTGAGACTGTCACCCACCACCCAGAGTGTGTGTGTGTGTATTAGAAAGAGGTCTGGGAGGGAAGGAGGGAGACAGAGACAGAGAGAGGCAGAGTCAAAGAAAGAGAGAGGAGAGAAGGAAGGGGGAAAAGGAGAGACAGAGACAAAGAGAGAGAGGAGAAGGAGAAGGAGGAGGAGGAGGAGGAGAAGGAGAAGGAGAAGGAGAAGGAGAAGGAGAAGGAGAAGGAGAAGGAGAAGGAGAAGGAGAAGGAGAAGGAGAAGGAGAAGGGGAAGGAAGGAGGGAGAGGAAGGGGGAGAGGGAGGGAGACAGATAGAGACAGAGTCAAAGAGAGAGAGAGGAGAAAAGGAAGGGAGGAAGGAGGGACAGAGACAGAGGGAAGGAGGGAAGGAAGGAGGGGAAGGGGGAGAGGGAGGGAGACAGACAGACAAACAGAGGAGGGAGGGAGGGAAAGAGAATTGTGTGACTGAGTGTATTCATGTGTGACTGTGATTGTGTAAGAGAGGTGTGTGATTTGTGGGTGGGTGTGACTGTAAAAGAAGTGACTGTGACTTTTGTAAAGTTTTATTCATGTATGTCTTTGGGCCAGGGGTGTATAGCTATATAAGAATGTGTATGCCATTGTGGGACTGCTTCCTTGTGTGTGTGATGTCTTTGATGTGACCATGTATATGTATGTGTGTGTATATTTATATATACATATATCTATATCTGCATTGTGCCATATTGTATTCATATAGATTACAGTAGGTGAGTTTCAAGCCTTAGACTAGGTTTTCTCAAACCTGCTTTCCTCAAACTCCATGATAAATACCCCTGTGAGCCCCTAAACCCCATCCTGAATGTCAGGAAATTCAGCATCCATTTCAGGTTCCTTGGCTGGCCCTGGGGCCAGTGCTGGTACTCTGAATGGACAGATCAGTCCTCTGTCTTGCCATCTGCTCTGACTTCCACCTACTAACTCTTTGTCTAGTTTTGGAAGCACTCTCTGTATCTCCGAGGTACCTGCCTGGGCCAGGCCATCAGACCCAGAGGTCATAAAATTGAGAATTGGAAGGATCCTTAGTGACCATGTGGTATAACCATTTCATCTTACAGATGGGATAAACTGAGGCCTGGAAAGACAGTTACTTCCCCAAGGTCACACAGCTAGGATCACAGGATCATTGGTTTAAGAAGTAGAAGAAAGCACAGAGATTATCTAATCTAACTTCCTCGTTTTTAGGTGGAAAAACTGAGGCAGCTTAAACCATGAAGGCCCCAAAATAGGAGCGAGTCCCATCCTTGACCCTGACCAGTCTCTCTTCTGGCACTCGGACAAAGACTTCCTCGCCAGCCTCAAGGTGGACCACACCACCTAGGAAACTGCTGTCCCACCAGACTTTGGCTGAGGTCCCTGCCCACCCGCAGGAGGATCGACGGCTGACCAGCAGCTCCAGGTCCTTGGGGTATCTCGGTGTTCGCTTGTAGAGCCCATGGGTAACAGGTCCACCAGCCATTGACCCTCCAGGGCATCCAACACCACCAAGCTGCACCTTGGAATAGATGTAATAGTAGCCAGGCTGGGTACACACCAGTGACCCTTTTTGATATTTCAGATCTCGAAGAAAAGCGAGACCCAAGTGGGCCTCCCAGAGCAGTGGTCCGCCATTCATTACCAAGCTTGAGTTGACCCCTAGAGAAGGAGGGAGGGAGGGAGAGGGAGAGGGAGAGAGAGAGAGAGAGAGAGAGAGAGAGAGAGAGAGAGAGAGAGAGAGAGAGAGAGAGA